>NW_005054395.1:1236540-1241113 GCF_000277835.1 Geospiza fortis | reverse complement strand
AGCAGCAGCACAAGCCAGGCCTCAGGGTGTCCACATGTTGTGGATATTCAGAAGCATGCAGAAGCAGTTGCCTTTTCAGTTAAAAAGGCAGCTACTTCTGCTCTGGTCAGGTTTTTATTTCAATGCCAGCCAGCAGTTCAGCAGAGAATTCTCCTTTGGACTGCCACTTGCATGGCTGTAAGAGCACCAAGGAATAAAAACAGTAACACCAAGAGCAAGAGCAAGAAGGCTCTCAATGGAAGTTTTCTGGGGTTTCTTCCCAAATGTGAAAGAAAAAACCCAGGTTGAACTGGGGTTACATTTAAAACATTGACTAGCACTTTCATCATATGTAACATCCTAAAAAACAGGTGGGCTTGTGTCAATTTTTAAGTAGCAAGGAAAGCATTACATTGTATTTATGCCCTCTAAGGGTTAATTTCTGTGAAATGCTGGACTTAAAGCACCAGCACAAGTATAAATTAAGAGATGAACAAACCATGGTCAGCAAGGATATAAATGTCAGCTCTGCAAAATTATCTAGTTTTTATTTTAAGGGTGTAGCTTCCCCCAGCAGCTTCCTTTCTTTTCTCTATGAAGGAATTAAAAAAAAAGTGTTTATTTAAGAAGCATTCATTTCTCCTAAATGCACTTAAAGACTACTGAAGTAACTCAACAGAGTATTTTTACATCCAATACAATAATGCTGAGTCCCTCTTTGACTCTTTGTTTCATTAATGGCAAAATGGCTTTTGCTACAAGAAAGCTACTGAGCATTTTGACAATTAACACTTCTTAATGAATACACTACTCCTTAAATTTGCCCAAGACTGACATGAGTTAAATTTATGGGTCTCTGTATCAATGCAGCCACTGGCATTATCAGCAATCATTCACTGTGGAGCTGTCCTAAACCTTACAAGCACTACATTTAACAAGTCTTTGGTTTTTAACACTGCTCTTTGTTCAACAAAACACTTAAACCATTTTTCAGTTTTACTGGCCTGCTCTGACTTCAAGCACAGGCTTAAAAAGAAAATGCTCCCCATCTTTAAAATAAATGGATTACTGGATACCTACATCAGCTGCACCCTTACCTTGTTACTGCTGACTTAGGATGTTTTAACACCATATGAATATCCAGCTTTAATGCCCCTTTTCAAAGACAACATAAATAAACTTAACTAAATTAGTTATTCCTTTCTCTGTAAAAGCCATACACTCTCAATACACCCATTCCTGACTGTAAAAGGTGCCAAGAACAACCCATGCTTTCAGGAAGAGATATTCCATCATGCATCAAACTGGTGGAAACCTGAGGAAAAATTTTCATAATGACATTAGCCTTTGAAATAATCTCCCCAAGGACAAATTTTAAGACTCAGCTGAACAGGATGCTGGGCCATCTTGTCTTGACTGTGCTCCCACCAAGGAAGTTTGGACCAGATGATCCCAGAAGTCCCTTCCAACCTGCTATTCCACGATGCACTGCTCCACTGCCCTGTGCAAAGATGCACAAAAGGTACCACCCCATTTCTCTCCAAGACATCTACTAAAATTTAACCTAAGCATTACAACTAGAAGTTACAAGTGCTCCAGCATAACCAGTGATGCCAATCATATGCTTTAACCAACATGGAAAGAATTCATTCCAGAGGAAAGAGAAATACTGTTGAGACATTAGAGATTCCATCTCAGTGTTTTCTTCTGTATTTGCAGAGTGCAACCTTATCCCAAAAGATATTTAAGTCTGACCCAAAGTCTTTGGAGGCAGTAACTTCGAAATACCTTTGAAGAAAGTTTTAGTGGGAACAATCAGTGTGGACTCCAGCTTGCTTTTACACGGCCTAGATGAGCTTACCTTTAACATACTGATCCCACTCTTTTCTGAAATCCAAGTCCATGTAGACATCTGCACACAATTTGGGGGGAACGTCAGCAAGACCACCAAAGATTTTATATTCATAAAGTCCTGATTGCTGTGGAAACAGAATGAAGAGAGGAAAAGTCACACAGGAAAGGGAAGTACTCTGCATCAGGGAGAACAGCTGAAGGAAGTTAGGTGGGGCACAAATTACAAATATGTTCAAGAGCTATGAAAGCAAGTGCTCAGAAAACAATATAAGATTCAGTCTTTAACCTCTCGACTTTTTGATCTATACATGAAAGTGTAAATCCAGCCAGGCTGACCTGCCCTGCACAATGGCTGTTCCTTCCCTTACACCAGTACCCTTTAATTCCATCAGGAGTTCCAGAGGGAGCGTGTTTCTTCACAAACAGTCCCCTTTTCAGCTTGAGTGGCCAGTGTGGACTGAATCCTGCCCACACTGAGGTTTACCAGAAGCATTAAATTCTTGTGGCAAGTTAGTTCTGCTTACACATCAGGCTGGGATACACGAATGCTTTACAAGGTCCATGCTTACATACAATGCACTCATATCTGCCTTCAATATTTATCAGGTATTTTCTTTCAGAAAGCTGTATGCACTGAAGGGGTGGGGTGCAGGGTATCTCCTGTTTTAGTGTTACTTTCAACATATGGTAATTCCATCTGTGCCTATAGAGCAATGTTTGTACCATTGTTAGTATGAGTTCGGGACTACATTAAAACAATGAGAGTTCAGGACAAAATTAAAACAATGAGAGTATTTCAAATATATAGTGTAGAAATCAAATCAAAGCATTCCCAAGGAAAGGAAAAGAAGGCTTATACAATATTCTGTTAGTGAATAGATGAATTTTTTCTTTACCTCACCTTCACAAATCAGCTCCAGAAGATGAGGATTTGAAGTACCAGAAAACAGTAATGTGAGCAAGAAGCTTAAGCTACTCATCTTCACTGTGGCTTCACTGAAGCACCAATCACCAGCTTCAAACCTGAACTATTCAGCATCTGTGTAACCCCACGCACTCATCATCTTTCTAAGAGGCATCAACATTTTTATTCTCACAAGAAAAACAGCAATTTACTGAAAGAAAGTTAAAACAAGAGTGAAACGTTTCCATTTTTCTGAGGCATGTCATCAGGAGTCAATCAGCTTGGCTGGAATGCAGCACTGAGCAGGAAGGCTCAGATCTATTTCTGCAGCCTGCAGAGAAGGTGGAAAGACAAGGCAAAAAGAGAAGTCAACAGGAAGAATTATTGCTGTTTTCAGCTTCGTGGACTACTGTTGCTGCAGGGGAGTTGCAGTTCAGTAAGTGCTAAAAGCTAATTTTTCCAGTAACAACTTTAAACAAAGACCCTACTTCTAGACTTCATCTTCTCTTGCAGCAATCTGAAGCAACAGAAAGACAAAACAGTAGATTTATTTCCTAGAAGAGCCACAAGATTGGACTTGAAAAGGTCCCTTGCATCCTATGTAGTCTGTCCATCCAGCCCAAACTAGGGGCTTTGTACACTACATTTAAAATGACAGACACCTGTAAATGGGTTTAAGTTTCAAATAGTCCTTTTAGCTCCACAGTCCCTGTGCATAAAAGCACAAAAGGATGAGGAGAAGAAGCCTGAGCTACTTTCCATCTCACCAGCTGCATTCACACAATAGCAGCACAGCCACTGCAGTGAGCCAGGGCTTCCCTGGTCCCACGTGCCTGGCTAAATCCAGCCTGGCTAAATCCAGCCTCCAGCTTCCCAAAGTTCCTTTGCCTTCATTCACTGCACAATGCATTTACAGTTCTGGGTTGGGCTCTAATCCTAAAGCCTCTACTTCATCCACTCCAGCAGGAACACCCGCAGCACCCTGAACTCCAGCAACTCACTGATTCTTGCAGGGATACCTGGCAGGCACCCCAGCCTCCCCTAGGCTGTGAGCACCTACTGATAAGCTCCTCTTGCCATTGCCGGTCATCACATCCACACTGTCAACAGGGACTATTTATCACTGAAGAAAATTCCAAGGTCTATGAAGTGATGGTTTTTTAAAGAGGCTTTCCCCACCCCGTTGTGACTTTAGCACAGCCCTGTATGCTTTCTGGTTTTTTCTAACATTACCATAATAAAATAATGAAATAATTTCTCAGAATACAAATACAAAATTGTCATGCAAAGAACAGCATGAAGTCCAGAAGGAGCTGAGAGGAAACTATGATCACTCAGTTAAAAAAACAGGATATTTATATATATGTTTAAATATGTTTTTAGAAGTCAGTATTGAATAATAAATCTCTGTCAGAATGAAGACACTGTCAATCACAAGTCAGTTCCTAAACCACGGAAGTTCTGTAAAGAAGTTAGTCACCCCAAAAGGGAAGAATTTCATTCCAGCCCTTTCTGAACTACCTCCTGATTTTAGAGGGCGAAGGGAGTTCTGGAGAGAGGCAGGAAGGGACAGGGCTCCTGGAGAGAGGATGCTGTGACACGGGCGGGGCTCGGGATGTTTAGGGACACGCTCCCCGACCACGCTCCCCTCCGAGGGGGCTGGGGAGGCTGGCACATGGAACACTCGGAATTCCCCATCCAGCTGCTCCCAAGCTCGGTTCCGCGGGGTCACTGCGGCCCAGCAGCTTTCCCATCAGCACTTAATGGCATTACTCGGAAAGCGGCTTTCTGCGAGCCTGGAGAAACCGAGCCCGGGCCTGTGCGGGGAACCCGCGG
>NW_005054395.1:1228096-1236034 GCF_000277835.1 Geospiza fortis | reverse complement strand
AGGAGCGCTCCGTGCGCACTCGGGTTAGGCGCGGTCTCAGTGGTGGCGCCTTTGGGTGTGTGCGACATCAGCCTGGTGCCAGAACAGGGACAGGTCCGTGGGTGATGGTCAGGGCCTTCCCTTTGGGGTGTTCCCCAAGGACACAGATTGAACACTATGGGCACATGTATTTTTGTATGTCTTCACATTTTGACAGGCAGTTTTCGTCATGGGCTGTACATATGAGAGTATTATGTAAAGAACCCAACCTGCTGTACAGCTGCTTGGCCGGTGAGTGGCCCTGGCCCACCCCAGCGAGGCCCCGCCAGCCTGGCCCAGAGGAGGGGCAGCAGGCTCTGGCCCATGGCAGACTGGGCTGCACTGGGGTGGGCAGGATGGAAGGAGACAGAAAACTTTCACTGGGATGAGCTCCCAGGCAGGAGGAATCCACTGCCAGGGACAGATTTTGCATCTTGCTCAGGCTCTGCAGTGACACCACCTATCACGCTCAGCCAAGCATTAAAGCCTTCAAAGCGTGACTATGGCAGGTTTTCTCCCAGGAGTTGTAAATCTGTTTTCGTTACAGCTTTATTCTTCTAATTCCTGTGAGATTTTCTTGCTGAACACTGTGTCTTCAGAATAGAACAAGCAGCTCTGAGCAGTGGGACGTCATCAAACCTACTGACTGGCAGCACCAGTCAATGTATTTGGTGGTAACCTCTGTGCAAGGCTGGAATAATGTAGTGTTTCTAGCTTCCTTGCCAAGTGGCTGAGCTCTTTGACAAAGAGTTCACTTATGTCAGCTGTCCTTTCCAGTTCCAGTCAATTGGTTTGCAAGCAGAGCATGAGGATTTCTGGCTGACTGCTTTGGACATACAGGCTGACCCTCATCCTTGGAGAGAGCATTTTGGCAGAAGGCAAGATTGCATCTCACAAACTTCCTCCCAGTATGTAAATTTGATGCCAGAACTTGACCTGTACCATCTTCATAAAATAATGTCAGTAATGATAATAAATATCTGCTCATATCTTACCTGCTCTCACCTCCCCACTGAGAGTGCTTGGCAAACATTTCCGTTCTTTTAGTTTTTGTAGTAATCTTATATGTATTATTATTACTAATATTTACATAATAGGTATAAATATTTTGGCTTATTTTTGTTTTTTTTTTTTCTTTAAACATTACTTAAAATGGCATGCTCTCAGTGAGCCCAGTTGGTTCTACAAATATCAAGGGAATACATTTCTTATGGCTCATCCCTTATGAGTAATTTCTTGGCTAAGTTGACTTGAGTGAAGCTGTGCTGCCCACCCAGCTGAGGAGCTGGTCTTTAAAATGGAATTTGAGGCAATGGCCTGGAGGTGAGACTAATTTAGTTTTTCTTTTTTCTTGCAGAAATATTTCTTTACTTTTGCAAAGCTTTTATCATATGGCTGTCTCACTTCCAAGTCCCATTGTTTCTCTGAAATAGGGCTCAGTGAAACTGAAAGAGCTTGTGGCTCTTGTTTGCACAGAGGTGACTTTGACCCAGTATGAAAAAGGAGGAGTTGTGAGTCAAGAACTGATCTTTAACATGCAGCAAGGGCACATGCCTGTGAGATTACCTGATCTCCTTGTTTGTGCAAAACGACTGAAGTGATCACAGCTCCATGTTGCCTATTATTTTAGGGTCAATGTTTTGCATTATATGGTTGTCTACATGGCATCAGTAAGTTGGCTTCAGCTGCCTGACCACTCCCTGTTTCCCCAGCACTTTCATGGAAAAATAGATTTATCTCACAAGGCCACTCTAGGGACAAAAGCTTTCAAAAAAGGCATTATTACTCTGTGACCTTTTTTTCTTGGTAAATAAGGAGTGGTGATTACTAAGAAAGCACAAGCTGTTCTGAGAGTTTATTTTCTGTTTTCATGTATGTTTACGTAAGTGTTATTATTTATCCCTTGTATTTCCATGTATTGCCCTTAGCTTAGAGATAGAAGCTGAAGTTTGAGCCCAAGTCCTTTAGAATCTTCACTGCTGGGTAGTGGCTGTAGGCTGGGATGAGTTCAGGACTGATTTTCTACTGCTCTGCCCCAGCACTGTGGGACAGCAGCTGTGCTGGGTCTGGGAACATGAACTCAAAGGCAGCCTGGATACAGCAAAGTCCAGTCCCACACATGGACCAGGGACCCAAATACCATTTAAGGGAAAATCGAGGGTTACTATTCTGGGGCAATGAGGAGGAGTTTCAAAAGTGCCCATAACTTGCTCTACATACTTGGGGGATCTCAGGCTTCAGGTGAGTTACCCTATAGTGTCGTAGTTAGCATACCTGGTTTCAGCCAGGCTTTCTGGTATGGGTAGGTTTAGCTTTTATCCCTGGTGTTGTTTAAGGACAGGCTGACTGGGCTTTTAGCACCTGGTCTAGTAGAAGGTGTCCATGCCCATGGCAAAGGGTTGGAATGAGATGGGATGATCATTAAGGATCCTTCCAATCCAAACCCTTCTGTGATTTTATTATTCTATTTAGCTGCTGCTGCTCTGAGTGGGAAATATACCTCAAGGCAACTTGCTGATTTGGGCTCTCAGTGGCATTAGTGTACCTAAATCTTCCACCTGTTTTTTAGAATGAAAATAAATCTGTATGAATTCCCTGCTAACACCTAACCTTTCTGTTACTGAAGTCAGTGCTGGGTAATTCAATTAATTCTGTGGCATGGAACAAAACCAGGAAACTGGACAACTCCTGCATCAGAAAATCATATTGGCCAGAATTGAAACCAGCAGTGAATACTAGATTGATGTTTTCAGGCCCCAGGTGATTTTCAGTGTTTGTTTCAGATTTGGACATCTATATGTGGGAGAATGTTCCCAGCTATATTGTGTTTTCCTCTATCTGTCTCTGTGTGGCACTGGTGCACTTTGAAAAATTCTTGAAGATGAACTAAAGATGTGGGATTTTGATGAATTCAGCTGCTATGCAGACATTTATATACTACTGTAATTCCAAAAACTTTGCAAAACTGCTGAATAGTCCTGCCCTACCATTTATACAATTTGTACATTTGCATTTCTAGTATACACAGCCAAAGCAATTATAAGCTTCTGCTGCTGTTGCTTTATTGACTGCATCATGTAAAAGCCTTTCTCACAAATTGTTTCATGACTTTTACAGTTTGCAAGGAGATGACACTTCATCTAAAGAGCTGAGAAGTAACAACAGCATCTCCCATCACAGCCATGCATGTGTAAGGCAGCCTATATTCTCCTCTCTTGTATGAGTCAAAGGGAAATCTGTTTTTTCAACATTTTTAGAATACACAGTAAATATAGCCTGTCTGCTACATCAAAACCTTTATATATTTTATGTATTCTGTATATGTTTATATATGCTTATTTATTCTATAAATATGTTTTTATTCCTAAGTATTTAGGCAGGGAGGGTGATTTTTACAGAGAAATATCACAAAACATGCACTGCTTGAGCTGTCATAAGTGGCTATTAAATACTGGTTTATAATGGCCTTCCTCATAGAGTTGAATTTAAGCCCAAACTATAACTGTTTCTGTGTGGAGTATCTCGTTTCAACAGAGTTCCACCCAAATAGAAGAGGATTCAGAGGGTAACTGGAATTCTGCAGTTTTTCTGCCTTCTGATACTAAGTATTTTTTACCTTTGGTAGATAGTTTATTGTGCTGGACTCCTGGTGTTGGAACCCATCTCTTTCATTTGCCCATGTTTGCTTTTGATTTCCATCTTGTAGCCACAATTTCTCTGGAAAGTAATGCGCTCCCAGTGCAAATAAACTGGAGATAAAGAGGTGCAATCTATTTACCTGGCCCTGAGGAAAGAGGGGTAATTTTAAACTTCACTGCAGGAAGGAAGGGATTTCACCATTACCTGCAAATGACTCATTCAAAAGATAAGACAGCCTGTTTAGATCTTCACTTGGTTTGGTAAATAGTTATCACGACCACACCCTCTACTTTCTTAACTTGTTTACATGGATGTAGAAATATTTCTAAACATTTCCTTTAGCAGGTGATGCTAAAGCAGATGATATATATGAAAAGCTCTCTTTTGTGGGAACAGTAAGAACTTACTTAGGTCTTAGTGCAATTATTCTTTTTTTTTTCTTTTTGAACTGACCTTTAGGTCAGACATTTGACTTACTGTACATTTCACAGAAGTCATCTATTATGTTAGAGAAAAGCTGTGTATTTCAACTTTGTGCAGTATTTTAGATAGATTTTGTGTGTAAATTTAGTCCTAAGGATTGTAGTGAAGTAGGACACAGAAAGACTCATCAGACAGGAAGTAATTCAGCCAATGGCCTGTATAGCTTACTTTAGAACTCATAACTTTCTTTCTGCTGTTGGAGAGTCAATAACAGCTGGCTGAAATGCTCCATGTTCATTAGACAGACCATTTGCAGAGGGAACATTGTATGCTCTTTATACCCTATCTACTGAGAAGGGAAGCAAATGAAATAAAATGTCTCTTGACTATCCACTAACTTGGACTAGTCACTTTTTCAGCTTTTTGTCTGCATTTCCCTTCATGTCTTTGAGCCCTGTAAATTCTTTGGGTGACTCAGTGCAGGTGGAAAACCAAGAAAAGAGATCATTCCTGTTTTGAACTTAAATCTCAGCTGAATCTGCTGCATGCTACTGCAAATACTGTCTAATAAAAATCCTGGTTACGGTGAAATTACAGTGCCTGGAGTTTGCTCCCACACTTCCCTGACTTGGCCAGAAAGCTGCCACGGTGGCCGAAGATCCAGAGGTTCTGTAGCCAGCTTATGCAAGGTTGAGGAATTGGCTTCTGGTGGTGTGATGCATCCCTCTGCTAATTAAAAGCACATGTCCACACAAGGAATGCAGCTCTTCAAATGGGAACTTCATGTAATTATGAAAGCAGTAGGAGATAAGAATAATTGTTTTCAGTTCCAGATATCCTGTCTTCTTCAGCACTGCAGGAAGATTAAGTGAAAGTCAAGCAAGGCAATAACAAAGTTCACATGCACAGCAGGATAACTGATGTTGACCAAAGCACAAGTAGGATCTAATGGAGTTCAAAGAAAATTCCTTTCCATATTCCCAGCCACCAAAGAGGTTTCTCACAATCGTTATAAGCACATCCATTTCATAAGCCTGATTACCCACAGAGTGGCTGGTTTGCAGAGCTATCAACCATCTGGGGGGTAAACTGTGTTTATGAGATGGGAGCTACAGCATTTTATGTGAAATTATTTGCTTCTCTGGCTTCACTGGCTTTGGGCTGTTTTTGGACTCCATTCCTCATCACAAAACACATACACTGCATGGCATGGTAAGGACAATTTATAATATATTGAACACGTTGAAAGGGCACTTTCTGAAAGTTTCACAAAATGAAGTAAACGGATGTGTTGTGTCCATGTGTGGGCTTAGGGATAAAATAAAAGGAAAATTCAGTGGCGGGTTAGGGAAAAGGTAAGAAAAACTAAGTGAATAGGGAGCCCACAATGGTTGTACTTTGCCAGATTAGTGAGTCACTGTTTGCTGTGCTGTTAAGGCCCAGGAGACTGTTAGAAACTCAAAGGAAGCCATGAAGTATTGCAAGCGTGTTTCAGTCGGCAGAGCAGCAGCATTGCTCAATTTAGGAGCCAAACTGCTCTCTCAGTAGGCGCCAGGAGTTCCAGAATCACACACGCTTCTTGCTTATCAGCCCAGCTTTGGGGCTGCACTTCCCTCTAAGCAGCTGTGTTTAGGCCCCTGGGAGGAGATTTTGTCATTTAGGGCAGGTCCTAAAGGGGAGCTATGTATCACTGAAGCCTGGCAGTCCAAAACTGTGAACCTGTAACCCCTCTCTGCAGCTGTTGCTCAGCCCTGAAGTTTCCTCAGCTGTTTGCACTCAATTTCTACAGGTGCCGAACGTGCTGCTCCGGGTGTGTCTGGTCCTTCTTTCCTTACATCCTTGGAGAGCCGTGCTCAGAACACAGCAGGACCTTAAAAGGCAGAGGTAGTCAGTCATCCCTTTTTTTAAAAGGCCAGAGGGCTGGTGCTCAAGTTGTTTTAAACCCTTCAGTGCCTGAGTGCTACAAAGCCATCGTTCTAGGGGAGAGCACAGTGATCTCTCAGCACTAGAGGGGACCTCGTTCCCATCACTTTTTATTGCAGCTTTTATGCTTCACAGCAAGAAATAAGAATTGCATGAGGTCTAGCAGAGTGTGTGACTTTTTTGCCTGTTGTTAGGGCATTTATTTGAACAGAAACATGAATTCTAAGGCCAGATTCAGTGCTTGTTTATGTGTACTAGAATAGCTCCTTCAAAAATCAGTTTCATGAGATATCTTATGTAAAACTTCCAGTATTTTATGTAATACTTTCAGTAGTGGAGTTGGCATGAAAAAATAAGAATGTACTAGTGGAGCTGTGGATGGTGTAAGCCTGAGAGGGAGGTTCTCTGTCAACACAGGAGGACCAAATACGAGACTGGAAGGACTAGAGAGGAACTGATGTAACAGGAATGGGGTGAAATTTAGGTCATGCACACATGTGCAAACAGCAAGAATTTCTGTTATTAAGTGAAAAATGAAACTGATACTGGAGAAAAAAACAGATATCCTGAACAATCAGAAGAAAATTTTGAAATGTTAGTATTTCTAGTAGGCCAGGAAAATACTTGCACTTCCGTGGAAGAAGTTGGTAAGACATCTGAAAAAATGATTGAAAACAAGCCTGAGAGAGTTTTAATTTCTCCCTCTTAGGGCATTAGAGGATTAATTGCCAAAAGAGAGAGTAGCTGCTTCAGCCAAACATTTACTTGCCCATGTATAATTGTCTGTGAACCCATTCAGCTAAAAACAAGGTTCCTAGATATCAAAAGAATAAGGCTTGTAGTCTCCAACAGGAGGAGTGGGAAACCTGCTTGTTTTTGAGGTGGAACTTGTAAAGTCTAATGAAGATATTATAGACATGGCTGCCTGCATTGGGAAGGACCAGACAATGGTCAGGAGATCCTGCCTAATGGAGCTTCCCTCAGATCCAGTTTCTTTGACGGGAGCACCAGCAAGTGGGGGGAAAAAAATGACAGTTTCTTGCATAAAGCTGTGGAGCTTTTCCAGAACCTGGTTGATTTGTCTGGAGGAGATGAACCCTTGGCAGGGTCTCCATCACTGGGCAGTTCTTAACAACACACAGGATGAAATCCTGGCCCCTGTGAAGTTGGTGGAAGTTTTGCCATTAATTTCTGTGAGGCCACGATTTCACCCTGGGAGTCAAAAGTACATGCATGCTTTCAGAGACAGAGTGGCTGATTAAATCCATCTGGTGCACGGTTCTTTTATCAATCATTGATAAAATAGTGCCTTTTAAATATAAACTTTGTTTGAGCTTAACCACAAAATTCAAATATGTCCTTTTACAAGACTTAAAAGCATAATTCGTCTGCTTTTTGTCTGAAGTAACAGAAATCATGAAAAAAATTAGCACACACCCACACCCATCCTCTCCAGACCCCTGTAGTATTCGATGTGCTACAAAAATGAGTAATTAAAGCTTAGAAAAGCCAGTTAAAATATTTCTAAATGATACATAAAACTTTATCCTTTAAGAATGCCATCCCGAGCTACATTCCTCCTCCTTTAATTCCTGAGCAGTTGAGCTAGGGAGGTTCATCTGGATTTCGGCAGGGACTGTGCTTCCAAGTGACCCAGCACGGCCCCCCCGCGAGCTCAGGACAGGTACAGACCCCCGGGATGTGGCCGAGACCCGGCACGGGGCTGGGGGGGAAGGAGGGCAGAGGGGGCTGTGGGATGGCAGAGGGGGCTGGAGGGTGGCAGAGGGGCGGTGGGATGGCTGAGGGGGCTGGAGGATGGCAGAGGGGGCTGCGGGAGGGCAGAGGGGGCTGCAGGACGCGCCCCCGGCCGGTCTGTGTGACCTGCCGCGGGCAGGGCGCGATGCGGAGCCCGCCCCGGTGCTGTCCCCGCCGTGC
>NW_005054395.1:1203360-1227421 GCF_000277835.1 Geospiza fortis | reverse complement strand
CAGCCGGAGCCGCTCCCGGTGCGGGTCGGTGTCTCCCGGTACCGCCGGGCTCTGCGGGCACAGGGCTTTCCCCGCCTGCTCGCCTCTCTGCTCTCTTGCAGAGGTGCTCGGGGACAGCAGGATTTTAGCCCAGGTGTGCGTGTGGCGTGCAGCAGGCGCGTTTGAAAGTTTTGCGACTGGCACATAACAGAGTTGGGTTGTGGAAGGGTTGGATTGGCTCCAATCCTACACCCCGGCTATGTCGGGAAAACGAAAAAGGTGCGAGAGTTTAAATCTGTTCATGATTTTACTTAAAAACTTGGTGGGATAAACGTACTGCATCCTGAGGCAGCTGGTTTGGAGGCAGTGTATTCTTCTGCTGCCTCTGTAGCTCAGGGCACGGTCCTGGTTCTGGTTGTGTATTTCCTGGAGTGTTCACCTGGGGCAGAGCTGCGGAATTGTGTTGAGGATTACTGTAGTCTGTTGAATTCTGAATGAACTCAGGCTCTCCTCTCGGGACAGAGGGACTCCTTAAGCTATTTTCCGTAGTCACTTTAATGCATAGCCATAGTGTGAAGTGTGAGCATTATGATTTGTTGGGATTTTACATAAGCAAAAAAGGGTGCCTGGAGCGTTGTGTAAGATAGAGAGAATCTGGTCCAGAGCTTGAAGGCAGAAAACTCAAATGTGTCCCACTGGTTATAAGTAAATTATGAAAAAGAGGAAAGGGTTGTAGTAGCTCTTTGCCCTTGCACAGAGATACTCCATATGTAGGAAGCCTCCTGAGAGCACCACATTGAAATGATTGAGAGTTAAAATGCTGGAAGCTTCATGTAGAGATTTCATGTGTTTCTGCTCCTCAGTTTTGTGGTGAGAGGGGAAAGGAGAAGGGAAGAAATTTCAACTCTAAGAAGTTGCTCTGTCAGATTTTTTTATAAAGACATTAATTTAAAATAAAAATATCTAAACTGTGTGCAGTCTGGGATAAATACAAATAAATAACTGACAAGCAAATAATTCTTTTCAAGCAAGATGCTGGCAGAGTGGCTTAGGGGGCACACTTGTGCTGGGAAGAGCTTTCAAACAAATGTAACCTTGCTGTAACCCAAGTAGAAGTTGACTTTAAGCACATTTCAGAGTTCTGCATTTGTTTTAATGAAACTAGATTATTTATCTGAGTTCAGGGTTTTTTTTCCTGCATTCCCTCCAAATTTTTCAGAAAGTTAAACTAATTGCTAGGTCCTGTGGAAAAGAATATAATCAATGAGATAAACAAGTAGACTTCCTTATTATTAGCTAACTTCAATAATCAGCTAAATATACTTTGGCAATGTCACAGGTTTATTCCAAGGATCTTCTGGAGAACAGCAGCAGTTTGTGCCTGTAAATGTTTGTGTTTGTGAAATGTTAGCAGGGTCTAAATGACTTAAAACCAGAAAAACCCTTAAAGTTTAATGTTATACAAACTTATTCTCTTGAATTTACTCTCATCCCTACTTAGGACTCCTGCTTTCATGTTGAAATCATCTTCCATGATCATGCGCTTCTAGAAAGGGTGTCAAATAAGATTAGCAACATAAATCTGCTGCTTTGTGAGTTTTACCCAGCTGCCTGGTGACTTCACAGCTGTTTCTGCAGTTGATAACAATTTCCATTGCTCTGCTCTCTGCAGAGTCACTGCCCTGCTGCAGAGTCCTCCTTGTCCCTCTTGGAATTATGAATCTTGTTTTTAAAAATCCAGGAACAGAAGTGAACAACAGTAAATACAATGGACTTGTGTTTATTACAGAGAGTTCTTGAACTGTGTAAATCTGCCTTTTTTTATTCTGAGTTTTTGGGATTATATTACTTCGGTTTTCTTATAGTGGAAGAGATCTAACAGCTTTTTTTAGTGGTGTGTTGTCACAGTCAGTTCACAGCTAGGAAATCTGAGGAGCAGGGAGATGGAGTGATTTGGTCAAAGAAATTGGACTCATAGAAGAGACAAACTCCCATGCATTCTGAATCATTATTCACACAGGTGAAGTGAGCAATAGAAATTAAGTTAAATAAGATTTTTATCTACAGTATTTCTTCTGCATTGCCTTCTCCTGCCTGGCTCTTTCTGGGGGACTTGACTGGGTTATGATACACACTACTGGGACGTCACAGCATCAAAGGAAAATGTTACATTGGGCCAGAAATGGGTGGCTGCGTCCAAGAAAAGAGGCAGAGGCCACTAGGAGAGCCAGAGGGAGAACATCTGCTGCTTTGGTTAGGTTAGGAGCAGGAGTCAGCCCACAGCAGAAGCTTTACACTCAAGACTTTTATTCTTAAGAAGCTGATAAATATCCAACAACTTTTCTTGTAGGAAACTTCTGTGCTAGAATATTGTCACCTCCAGTTCATCATTCAGCAATATCTGACACTTCAAAGACTCGAGCAGCTCTTTCTGCCTTGAATTGTCACACAAGACATCTTCAGCACTCTTTGACCATGGATTTCTCCTGGATCTGGTAGGTGTGCATGCTGATGGATTTCATGTCTTTTTGATAAATCTAAATTTACCCTTATTAGTGGCTAAAATTTTTCTCTCCCCTTTACCCAGGGTTAGCCACAGATTGCCACAGAAGCACATTCTTCCTCCAACTCAAAGCAGCTCCTTAAGATAGTACTTGTGGTATGATTAGTGAGAGGATGCTGGTGTTGCTGGGTATCTTTGCCTAAATTTCTTACCCTGAAACTTGAACCAAATCACCTGTTGGCTTAAGTCAGAAGTGACTTTGCTGGCAATGAGGATCCAGTGCCCTTTTTTCTAGGGCTAGATACCTTTGCTCACACTTCAAATAGGTTCTGTTGTTTATTTAATTTAATAGTAGAGGGTTCTTTATTTGTTTTATATGAATGCCTGCCTTCTTGCATCCTATTCCAGAAAAAACTGTGCTCCTCAGAAATCAAGAGATATTTTGCCATTTACTTAATTGTTATAGATTAGAATACTTTTTTTATTCCTGTTAAATTTGACTGTAAAAATATATCTCCTTTCTTCACAAATCTCTGTACAGGAGGTCTAGGAGAATTTAATGCTCATTGAAGATGCAGCTGAAGCAGAGGGACAAGGACTTTAGAGACAGGAGTAAATACATTTTGATTAAAGGTTAATTTTTTTCAGAATAATAATGCTTATTATGGGCTTTTTCAAGTTATTCAGCAGTTTCCCTAATTCAGTGACTGTTAGAGTACTTGGACTTTTGAATACTTATTGCAGTGTATTTGAGCCAATAGACCTTTTATATGCAAAATATAAAAATTTTTTCTCCCTAAAATTTGATAATAAAATGTTATATTAATTGAATGGTAAGATCAAAACAGGGTGACATATGGGGACCACTTTCTTATGTTATGCTGAACTTCTGTAATGTTTTATGGATAAGTAATGCAGCAACATAATGGCACCAGTGTACGTCTCTCTGCTGTGTCAATCATTATTGAAAATACAAAACTTAGGCTCAGATCCACATGGGAACAGATTAATGACACTCGAGAGCAAACCCATGGCTTTCCTGGGCTCTTTCTGTCTGATTTAAAAGGCATTTAACCATGCATTATGATTCAAAGAGCAGAACTACCGAACCTAGGAGAATTTAGGATATCTAAGGTGTCAGCACAAATAGAACATTTGCTTTGTCTGATAAGCACTGAGCAAATCCCTTTCCTGCCCTTGTAAATACTGAGTACTCTCACAGAAACAGGCAGAATCATTGAATGCTCATGGTTAGAAGGGACTTCGGAGGTCATATGGTCTGACCCCCCTATTGCTCAGCACCTAGGCAATGCTGACTCTGCAGATGGCTTTGGATTATCTCAAGGGTAGGCTCCCAAACTTCACTAGATTCCAGTGCTCAGTTACCCTCACAGTATAAAAGCTTTCCTGATGATCAGTGTGTTTCAGTGTGTGCCTGATGCCCCTTGGGCTGTCACTGTGTGTGCTTGGGTGTGTTGTGTGTGCCCAGCAAGGACAGGCTCCTCTGGCAGGGCTGAGCCCACAGGCAGCTCTGCACAGCAGATACAACAGGGAGCTGAGCACTCTTCCCAGAGCAGCAGAACAAAAGCTTTAGCAGCCAGATCTGGGCATTTCTTCTCTCTTGAGGGTTCAAGGGGACTTCGTATGCAAACATTCTATATCCAGCATTTAGCCTGTTTGTGCTTGTGTTTTTTTAAAAAGAGTGAAATCCTCTTTCTTGTAAAACCCACAGTCAGTTACAGGAGGTACTGAGATATAAAACCAAGGGCTCTCCACAATGAGCAAATATATCTTAGCAACAAGGGTGGAGTGGTGGGAAAGGAAAAGGAGAATACTAGTATCTGGCAATTAACTTCCTAGTCACAGATGTGAAGGTGATAAAAGTGATAAAAGCATTACTGCCTTGCCAGCGCTCTTCCTTGTTCTCTGAGCTGCATATCATGCTGCTCATGAGAGCAACAGTGGCACAGCCCACACCAGAGTGCTGGAGGAGTCCTGGGAGCTGCTCACAGCAGGACAGCCAGTGGTTCCCAGTGGTTCCCAGTGGCTCCCCAGTGGCTCCCCAGTGTCCCAGTCTCTGGAGTGTGTGTTAGGGTGCACTGAGCTGGGTCCAGGACAGCACATCTGTGGCAGCCTCGGTGTTGGCAGAGCTCACTGCAGGCCCCAGAGTCACCCCACATCACCAGAGCCCCAGAGACAAGGCTGAGCTCTGGAATGGTGGAGAGCTATGAGCTCCTCTTGCTCTGAGCAGGTGGGCTCTGATTATTCCCTGGGCCCAGAGCCAGAAGGTATTTGTGTCCTGTGCAGATGCAGTCAAACTGAGCATGCCATCAGGACTGACGGTGTGTTTACGGTCTGGAAACAGGAGGAAAACAACCTGCTGTATATGAGATGAGTGAATATGATGGTAAATCTACCTCCCACAGTAACAGAGTTGTCATTTCATGGATTTATAAGAGACTTGTTGCTTTTGCTTGGAGCCAGTGTAAATGGCAAGCTGTCAGTCTGGCATTGATATTGCTGTAACTGGAGGTTCACCAGCCTTGAGCTGAGCCGAGTGCAGGAATCTGTTTACATCCCCACTCCCCACACATCTACACCTTGTTGTGACCATTTGAATTTTTTCCCTAAGTAGCACTTGCACTGAGAAAGAGCTCACTATTCATCCTGGTTTTTGTTGGGCTAGTACTTGACCATGTTACTGTGATGTGCAGTGGAGCAAATCTGTGTAATATATTGTGTGTAGGTGTATAAAGAAATTGTGTGAAAAGTGTGTGAGCAAAAATCAAAACAGTGTGTGAACTTCACCGTGTTGTGAGAAAATGTAATGCCATTGAAATCTAAATTATGTCCAGAAATGCTGACTTTAGGATGTAACTTAATGTAGGATTTGGCCTACAACACTTTAATGCTGATGCCTGTCTTGGTTCTGTGACTCTGTTATTTCCAGAATTTACATACATATTGTTGACTACTACTAAAAGTTATTCAGATCCTTCACAATCAGTCGTGTCACTGTTGATCTTGTGCATAAATCCTTGTGGGGTCTGAATGTCTGGTTGTTTGTGATCCCAAGAGGATACTTCTGTGTCCCCATTTGTCTTATACATAATTGGTAATTATTGGTCGAACTCCTGCTCTTCTCTCCACAGTGCAGCAGGAGCTCAGCAGAGCCTGCTCTAGCCTAAGAACAGGCTGAGTTCAAGACAGTCAAGATGACAAACGAGCCTATCAAAGAGATCCTGGGCACCCCAAAGCACCCTGATTCTGTACCCACAGAGAAGAGTAACAACAATGACTGTGTGATAACCACCATTCCTCTGGTCAGTGAGTGCCAGCTGACGGCAGCCACGGGGGGAGCGGAGCTCTCCTGCTACCGCTGCACCATTCCCTTCGGCGTGGTCATCCTCATCGCCGGCACCGTGGTCACTGCTGTGGCGTACATCTTCAACTCCCATGGATCCATCATCTCCGTCTTTGGCCTGGTCCTCCTGTCCTCAGGACTCGTTCTGCTGGCTTCCAGCGCCGTGTGCTGGAAGATCAGGCAGCACAAGAAGAAAGCAAAGAGGCGGGAGAGCCAGACAGCGCTCGTGGCAAACCAGAGAACCTTGTTTGGCTAAAGGCAGCCAGGAGAAGGCTGGACAGAAGGCAGAACCTTTGTAAGTCAACTTGGCTATTTATCAGTAGGAGAGATTGCAGGTTTTAATTTAACTGTGGAAACGAACTGAAATGAAAATGGAATGGATTAAGAAATACTTGTAACAACTCTGCAAGTGCTCTCAATATATTTCTTACTGCAGACTTGGTAGTGATTCTTTACAAGACAGAGGAAAACCCATTTTTCCTTCACAGAAAACTGTGTCACACAACTGCAACCATCCTAACTGCGTTCTCCAACATGCTGATCGTGTTGGAAAGGGAATGTGTGGGAACTGAGAAAATAATTTGAATTGACTTGAAATGCCAGAAGTCTCCTTAAAACACTGACATTTGACCAAGGGAGAAGTCATAGCATTTGAAGTGACTACAAGCTTATGGCCTGAGTATCTGGGACTTAAACTGTAGCTGAAATAAAAAAAAAAGCAATAAGAACACATTGCAATTTTCTCAATAAGCTGATTCTTATATTTTATGTAACTTCCCCCTCCCAATACCTGTGGTACTTTCCCCCTTTTTTAAACCAACTAATATTGATTTTGTTTCAGTATTGAATAGAAATCAGTAGAAATGTGTAATTATGTTGTTTAACCTAAATAACAAGGTATGATCATAGCTTAAAACATGAGACCTTTTTTTGTAAATTAACTGGTCAGGTTTAGCACTTTTGATTATTTTGCTATAAAATTAAAAAATAAATGTCATTAAAATAATATCCAGTGCTGCTGGACCTTTAGAAAATATTTCTTTATTGCTATCAAGATAGCTTGTATCTTCAACTATGACTACTTTATATTTCTGTTTTTGTAGAACAACCCCTGTGACAATAACTGTGAACACATGTACTGCTGATCTCTTACAAAAACCTGTGCAGCCTGTGGACTTTGGTTTGATAGTCCAACCCTCTGCAGCTTGATTAACAGCTCTGTTATTGAAAAATCATAGCAGACAGTTCTGCAGACACTCACTGTCACAGTCAGTTTGAGACATAACTATTAATAATAACTTGTGGAAGCAAAGCTATGTGTAGTGTTTGCTGACTGAGCTTTGGGATTACAAATCTTCATGAAAAGCAGGTGCCAGGTGTCTCCCACTTGTGGCTGAGGTGTTGATTCTGTAACTCTTGTGTTGTAGAGGTCTTCCATCTTTTCTCAGTTAATGCATTATTAAGAGGCTTGTCCCAAATTGAAGCAAACCAGAACATGATTTCTCCTTCTTGAAGGACAAGTGGTGCTGAGCTGAGTCAGAGGTTTCTACCCTGGTATGTATGAGAAGGCAGAGGGGCTGCATGGAGCCCTCTTTCTATTTTTTCTCTCTGTTATTTTCCCCCTTACTTTCTCCAGACTCAAACGGGCTGGGTGTGATTTTTTGCTTTACACTACCAAGGTGAGACAGGCCTGTGTCTTCTCTTTGCCCTCAGAGCCTCTGGCAGCCAGGACAGTTGTGGTGATGCTGCTGCAGAGCCCACCTGCCAGAGGTACTGCAGGGGTCTAGCTTAGGTGGCACTATTTCCTCTGCCCTCCATGGATTAAGCTTGTTACATCTATAAATTATCCCTGGATTTGCAAGCTGCACCTTGTGTTTTAAATAGAGCGAGCTATATGTGCAGGAGGGGATGTTTGGGGTCAGTATTTGCGTTGCCACACTCCATGGTTACCAGACGCTATAATAAAATCACTTGCATCAGAGGAAAGCTGACAACACATTTTAGCACTTCCATAGCCCTCACTTAATCATGGCAGGAAGCTTTCCTGCTGCTAGGAGAACATGTTGCGTCACCAGAACATCTGACACCGGTGTCTAGTGTCAATCACTTTGCTTAAGGTCATTAAAAATATTAGGGTGTCCCCTTACGATGTACAGGTTTTGCATGAGTGACAATTCATGGGAAATGCATAGCATGATAAATAATGGAACAGGTGGACTAAAGTGGTGTCTTTCCTGTTTAAAATGAGAGAAGTGATTGACATCAGCAAAGCTGGATAATCTAAATAGAGCTGTTCATCTTTTTCCCTCCCTGGGAACACAATAGTTTTTCTGACTCCTTCTCTCCCCTCCCCATTTCTTTTTTTGTCGGTGGAATTTTGGGGACTGCTGGAGAGAGAACTGCAGGGGCTGCAGAGATGCAGTGATTTCCACTAAGTGTGTGGCAGCTTGGCTCCATGGTTCCTAGGCTGAGCCCAGAGCAGGAGCTGCCCACTGCCCTCTCCTGAAGTCTTTCCCACACCTGGGTCCTCCTTTGGCCGTCACTGTGATACAGCTGAGCTTGCTGCGAAAGGAAGGTAGAGGTACAAAGTGAGGCTCAGCTCCAAGTCAAAAAAGAAAAGCCAAACTCAGTAGAATGGAGATGATGGGGGTTTTGGAGCAGTTTTTTTTCAGGAAGGGTAAATTGCTCTGCTACTACTAGAGATGACTTCCCTTTCCTTATCTCTGCTGTCTTGGACTTTTGCAGCGCATAGGCAAGGACACAGCAGAGTTCCTGGATCACCCTCTGCCTTGCTAATTGTGAGCACCTGGGCATTACCCAGCCTGTGTGCAGGGACAGACACATTGCAGTGACCCTGGATGTGACCCTGGCACAGCAAAGCTTCAGGCACACTGTGGTCTCCTGACTACCCCCTAACTGGACAGGCTGGGAGGCCTCTGGGTGAGAGGGGCTGCTGTGTCCTTTAGAGACAGGTACATGCACAAGCATCTTCATCCCAAGAAGCAAATGAAAGGCTGTGCACAAAGGCAGGCTTGTTTGTCCCTCATTCAGAGGAGCAAAACAGTAATTTTATGTGGGAGAATCCCAGCACCCGATCCTGGTGTCCTGCAGGAGCAAAGCAGAGGTTGTGAGCAGTTCAGGCAGAGATTTTTAGGCTGTTGAAGGTGTTTTCAAAGGTTTCATCACTAGGTGTTCACATGGCCTTAGGAACTGACTTTTCCCCCATGATTTATTTGCATTGATTTTGGGCCAGTCTGAAGCAGTAGGAGCATCTTTTCTGACTGACCAGCAATGACATCCTACCCATGTCTCACAGTCTATGCTTTTTTCTTCTTGCAAATCTATTTATTTTAGATATTTTCATTATTATCCTCTCTCTCTCTCTCTCCCCACACCCAGGAACAACACATCCTTTTCAACCCTTAAAGCCCAACCAAAATTTCTGCTTCAAATTTTGAGCCCCATGACCTAATCTGGATTGATTTGGAGTTTCATGCCTGGGTGCTGCAGCGCACCAAGTCTTTGATGCAAAGCCAGCTGGAACTCCATGATTGCTGCTTGGTGTTTCTCATGGGAATCTGAGAAGCAGAAGGATGCAACCCTGTGGAGATCAAAGTGACTTTCCAGCTCAGAAACACCTTCCCCTCTGGTGTGAAAAGGCTTTGAATGCCACAAATGGTGTTTCAGTTCTGGGAGAGGCTGGGTGGGAGCTGGTGCAAATTTTATTGTCACAATTGCTTGTCTATCCCTTCCTGAAAGCCCTGGCAGCACTGCACAAGCAAAACTGCCTTCACAAGGATAGAAAATTATCTAATAGAGGAATTGCGCTGGTGCTCCGGGCAAATGTTACAGTGATCTCAAATAATAATTGCAAACCCTAAGCACAGGAAATTGTGTCTGTAACTACACCCTGTATTGCTATTGTACACAAAGACAGTTATAGCCTGGGACAGTATTTTAAAATAATAATCAGATTGGTATGACAATGCTTAGATTTTGTTCAAGTCAAAACGCCCGATTTACAATTCCCCAGTCATTTCATGTGTTGCGTTTTGTACATGACTCTGGCTCTAATACCATAATTTTCCAGGTCAAAAAAAAAAAAGGAGAGAGAAAGAGAGAAAGAAAGGTTAGTTTCATGGACTTGTGTCAAGAATTAGGTTTCTCTGCCATGGACACTTGGGAGAGCTCCTGTTACCAAACACCAAATGTGCAGTGTTACTGCAGCTCCAGAGAACAGGAACCAGCTCGGAGTGAGGAACGAGGAGAGGCCTGAGAGGCTCATCAGCATCCGGAAGAGTCAGGCCAGGAACAAACCCTCTGGAATATCCCATGTTCCTGCCTCAGCTTTGCTTATCCAGAGTCAAACCCAGGGTTACTGCTCCTTTGATATCTGAGGTGGAAGTTGGTGCATATTATTAGCAGGTTTCACCTAATTTGTTTTTATAATGGGCTGCAAAATAAGAAGAGCAGAACAATATTGGCAGCCATAATTTTGCATAGCTATTACCAGTACCTCTAAGCATTGACAGATATAATTTTGCTTTTATATTTCCAATACCTTTGTTACCTCTAGCTTGTATGACATTTTAGCTATATCAATGTAAATATTATCCAGCCATGAAGGGCTTTTATATATTGAAGTACATTACCTATCAAGAACTGCACTGTATGATGTGAAAACTATGAATTCTGGCGGAAATCTGTGTGTAGACTAAATCTTACAGGCTAAACCATGTGGGAGAAAAATAGTCTTAAACTGCAAAATCAAATTGAATTTTTGGCTTTTATTCAGGTTGTTGATGTCACTATTAACATGACACAGGACCTAATCCTTCCTCTTGTGAGCAGCCAGTTGGAGTCCTATTGTCCTGACTCTATGCATCCTAAAATTTGCATTTGTAGCAAACATGGCAAATTTAAAAAACACTTCTTTTGCATTGATTGCCTTTCCTCTTAACTCTTCTTCTGTGCTTTCTATACTAATATCAAAATTACTACATTTTAAAAACAGAAAAAGAGGAAAGAAAGAGAAGAACATACAGCTGCAGATGTTGGACACTGCATAGAGTAATGGAAGGATAGTAAATGTACCTTGTTGATGGAGACTTTTAAAAATATGTAAAATATGTTCTGATACATCCTGGACTTTATCCTCAGTTTCATTCTTATAAAATATTTTAAGTCCCCAGGTCAACATTGGTCTTAGATCCTCACCTCATATTTATTTTCTGTTTCCCAGGAAGCATTTAGCTCAGCAAAAGGCAGATTCTTTTACCATCTTTTGCAGCCTGACTGACATCGAATGCCCACATGGGATTTGCAGAGGCAGTGTCCCCATGGTTTTTTAAGTTAAAAGGCATTCAGCCACAGTCTCCTCTTGAAGGTGTAGGCACTGTGCAGAGGTAAAGATTTCTGTGCTGCAGCAAGAGATGTCAGTGAATAATCTGTGACAAAAACATCAATAGCAGCACAGCAGCCCTTCACCGCCTCTTCTCAGCCACGTTCCCTTTCCATCTGAAGGCCTGGGTTTGTGAATAGAGTTAACAGCTTTCCTGGAAAACTGGCCCATGACATGATTTCCTTGTGAACTCCATCCACCTGTCATGTTAGGGCTTGGTGCAACGCCAGGGCTGGCAGGAAATAATAGGCAGCAGGATGCTGGTGTGTGTCGATGGCCCTGACCCTCCCATTCCTGAACATGAATAAGCCTCGGGCTCACCGGGCGTCAGAGCTGCAGCTCCCGGGCCCTGGGACGGCATGGGAGGGAGGCACAGCCACTAAAATAACATCCAGGCAGCAGAGCTGCAGCCCAGAGCGCTGTGGGAAGGGATGGTGTCACATTCTCACTGCCTGCTGCTCTTTGTTCTCTCCCCTGCACCCTCGCTGCGCTGCAGAGAGAAATCTGCTGCTTCACACAGTAAAAAAGACAAAGTAGGCCTCCATGTGAATTAGCTGAGATTCCCCTGAACAGACTTATTTCCCTGGAATCCATGGGGTATGTTATGGATGACCATCTCTGTTGCCACTTCTGCTTTGCTTCTCTCTAGGTAATTTCATTCTTTGCCTACCAACTGATGGTGCTTCAAAGAATGACCTCGGCTAGCATACAAGCAAAGGACTTTTCACTCTGGATTGCAAAATGAACTTGTAAAGAAACATCCTGGTCTCTTAACCATTTCTCTATTAACAGTTTTCTCAAGAAAGTCTAATGAAGTCTGGAAGTAAATTGATTCCTAATCTGGTACAGCAGAAGTTTAATGAAATGCAGGCTTGAAGCAAAGCATCCTGTTGCCCCTTTCCCTTTTTTTCCCCAAAGGCAGAACTGCTGAAGTGAGTAATATAACTCATGTGAAAGATCATAAAGGTGGTGAAGTTATTGCTGATGTTTAAGCTCTTGCAAAATGAGCAACTAAATGCATATAGGACCAACACCTCATTAGTGTTTTATAAGAAAACCCCCCAAAAATTAGAGAACAAGCTGTTCTTCCCCTGGTAAAACCCTAAAGTTCCTCCATTGCAGCAGCTGGGCCATGATAGGTGTGGTAGCCTCAACTGCCACCAGCTCCAAGTGTTGTGAAAGACACAAACCATCAGTGTTGAGCTCAGCATTCACATCACAGTCACCACTTTGCTCGTCTCCTGCCCCTCTGGGAGCTGCCATCAGTGGGGCTGAGGTGGCTTTTCTGAACTGCCACCTCTTCCTCACTGCAGCCTGGGCTGCTCCATGCCAAGCAGGACTAGAGGGACTACAGACACAGACACAGAAAAGTGCAGCTGGTCTGTGAAGTGACCAGAAGTGAAAACGTGAAGCCTGGAGCTCAGGATGGGACAGAAAATGTAGGGAGGATGCACATGCCCATGTGTGTTTTGCTCACACTAATGCTGAAGCAGAGATAAGTACTGCAGAGGAGGACTGAAGCATGTTGGCAACCAGCCTGGGGAGGCTTCTCTTCCCTGGCTGTGTGAAGGGCTTTGTTTTCTCTGCACAAAGCAGAGGACAGCCAGGAGCTCTGGTGTCCCCACTGAGCATTGCCACCCCAGAGCTGTGTCCCTGGAGTGGCTGAGGCACTTCTGGCAGTGGCTTTGTGGCACTGCAGAGGAACTGACTGGCCATTAGCTCATTTCCCATGGGCCACCAACCAGGGACTCGATCAGATGGTATCAACCTTCACTCTGGTCTTTGGTCAGAATGGTCCATAAAAACCATTCCCCTGGTGGTGGTAAAACCAATTGTGCTTCTGTGGAAGAATTACTACTCAACAGCCTTTGAAATACAACAGGCTCCTTCCAGAGCTACAAAATTTAAAAGTGACCCCAGAACTGGCCATTACTGAACAACAGGACTGCACAGGAACTGGCAGCCAGACATTCCCCTGCCTGGAAAGTCACGTTCTCCAACTGCCCTGGTTCCCAACATTTCTCCTAAACTTTGCTGTGTTTTTACAGGACCCAGATCTCTTAATCCACTTGCTTCTGGTGTATTTTCTGTGTTCCCAGCCGCTGCTGAGCCCACCTTTGTTACAGGCCCTGCAGCTCTGAGCATCCCCTGGCTCTGAGTGATGGTGAGGAGGCTGCCCAGGGCTGCAGGCACAGCTGCCTCCCCAGGACCTTTGCACGGCACCGAGGTCCTGACAGCCGGGCAGGGACACAAATCTGGGATATTTTTGAGCGCCATCTACTGGAGTTTTATCTGTTTTCTAATTGCACAGTTTGAGTGTTTATATTCACACGCCGATTCAATAATTCAGCGCTCTGTGTTCAGATTTAGGAGAGATTTAAAATTGCAAAGAATGAGAAAGGAACCTGGTGCACCCACCACTGAGAGCATCCCTCAGCCTCACCACAACAAACGCTTAGTTTTGCTACAGTGGTTCTGACAATCCTTCATTTCCTAGGATGACAGATGTATTCCAAATGCTGCAGTTACAGCTGGTCAGAAACTCCCAAGGGAATAGTCTTCCACTGGAAAACTATGATCTTGTTAAGTCAAAACATTTCACAGAAATGTAAACTTTATTGCTTATTCATTTTTACAGGAAGTTGTAATCATTGGATTACCACATTTAATTTTCAATTGCATTGTATTTAAAAAAATCAAAAAGAGCAGGATAACACGAAAGATTTTCATTTTGCTGAATTGAAATATGCACAAGTATGAAAGCTCTGTACCTAAATCCATGCACAGATAAACTCCTGAGGCTGAGATTTGCATCCTTATTTGGGAAAGTAAGAAAATAAGAATAACCTTGGAGTTTTTCATGCAATGAAATTCCAGACTGTGAAGAGCTCTGATCACTGAATTTTATTTCTCTATTCTACCTGATTTTGAGAGAAAATAGCCCGACTTGGGAAACTTTTTCCCCTCCATTTCTGTCCCACTGCTGATACCTTGCTAAACCCTAATTCTGCCGACGCACTCAGTTCAGCAAGACTGTTGGCAGTTCCAGTTTCCTGTAGCAAAGGCAAACCTTTTGTACTTTCTCCCTTTGGGCAGTTTTCTTTTTTCCCAGTAATAGGAGTGTGTGAGGCCTTTCCAGCTGGGAAATGCACGTTGCAGGCGGCAGGGCCAAGTGCACAAAGAGAAAGGAGGCTCGGTACAAGTTATGACACCGACATCTGGCAGATCGATTTGACGTCTCTGTCACCTCCTCTGCTGGACAATGCTCTTATCCCCAGAGTGAAGCCTTTGTTAAACACTGGAACTCTGAAAATGTGACTGGCATCAGCTCTGCAGAGCACTTGGAGAGCTCTCATCTGTGCAGATCTGTCTTTGAAAGAAATAAATGCTCTGCCAGTCTCCCCAGCTTTGTGTCCTCAATGAATATCAGGTTTTGGGGAGCCAGCCTCTGTTGTGGTCACAGGGCAGCAGGCCTTCAGCTGGGCTGAGGAATGGTTTTGAGAGACTGAAGCACAGAAGTGCTTGGGGGAGGAGCTGCAGTCACAGCTTGCTCTCCAAGTAACTTGCAAAAAGTGGCCAGTTTTGCCCAGGAGTTAGAGGGCTGCTCTTCAGACTCCAGCCCTGCTAGCCCCTGATGTTGGCACACCAGCTGTGGGGGGTGTTTGCTATTTCCATCTCGTTCAGCCACTCTTTTTAGCTGCTTTTGGGTGGGCTTTGTGCAGAGGGATCATTTCATCACAGGGACAAGACGGAGCAGGAGCTCTGTGAAGGACATCCTGCAAAGTGACTCTTCACTTTCTCCCCAGCTCAAAAGTGGCAGTGGGAGGGTTGTTTTGTGGGTATGCCAGTGCTTGGGGATTTGGATTTAGTTTCTAGATCTTCCAGTCTTTGTGGGGTGTGTGGAATACAGCCCAGGTGGTGATTTTTGATGTGCCTTGCTGGTGAGTGGCTCATTGAGGTGGGCAGAGCCCTTCTGCATCCCCTGCACATCACAGACAGAAGGAACAACAGTGTAAATCACATTAAGTAGTCTAATTAGATTTTTGGTTTTTTCCAGCAAAGTTTAAATCCACCTTGAAACAAAGTTTTCCTTTTGGGCTATTGGAGCAGTTCAGCTGAACATAAGAGATGCTATTAAGCAATTTTTGGCATGGAAGAGATTAAGTACCATGAAGTCTGAACCAAAAGCTTGCAGTTCAGCAACACACACAGCATGAATTCACATTCCTGAACATGTGAACTGTGTCATGGTCAGGACCCACGGCCATCTGACAATTGCCTTGGGCAGTTTTATATTAAAGCTCCATCAAGCATTACAAGTGTCCTCAAGTGATGATGGAATGAGAGATTAGAGAGGGACCTGTGGCAGAGCTGGCAGCTGCTAATGGAAGGCCTTGAAGTGTAGAGAAACACCCCAGGCTGCCCTCAGAGGAAGGGCACGTGCTAGAACATTTATAGGGTTTATAAGTCTGTTTGTAAATAACATGTACAGCCACAGAGTGGCCTCCTCCCCTGTGATACTGAACAACCTCGATGCCAGAAAGGGAAAAAACAAAAAGCTGTGTTGGTTTTTTTGCAGGGAAATGGTGATTGTGGGCCTAAGAAGAGAACTCGGCTCCCATCTCTGAGTTTGCTCTTTCTTGTGGAAAATGGTTAAAGAAGTCTCTATGTTTTAATAGCAGCTCTTAAATACTGGTATATTTCCATCATCTTTTTTGATTTATGAAGCATGAATTCATGCAACTTTCTCATGCATGGTCTGTGTTTATATATGATATATATATATATAAACCATATGTATTATCCCATACGATGCTGGAACATTTTGGCAGTGTTTGTCAAATACAAGTTTATGTCTCAGGTTTCTGGATAATTTAAAAAATTCCAAGATGGGCTTATTAGCTATACTTTCCATGAGACACTTTTTCCTAATTGATTAAGTTAATTTAGTTTGATTTAGTTTTGTCAGAGTAATTTTTACAGACAATATTTATTTTGTTATTTGTTTTTCACATCTGTTCAATTAAACTTATTATCCTTATACATGTAAGCAGTCATCCTGTTATGCCTTACTCTTCACTAAAGTAGATGATCTGTAAATATTAATTCTCAAAATTTAGAAATGTGCTCTGAGCAACACAGCTATAAAATTATATAATATAAAGAAACTACAGCACTTACTTTTTCTTAATGCACCAAATGATGTCTTTGTCTCACTGGTGATAGTAACCCAACCTTCAGATTTCCATAAACCCAAGATTGTACCCACAGTTGTTTAAGTGTTGACAACTGCTTTTTAATTCTAAAAGGAGTTTCATCTTCATAACAACTTTATGGAACTGAGAAAAGAAATTTATACCTATTCTCTAAATTAAAATAGAAAACAGAATCTGGCCCTTGATCTTTCCATGCTTTCTACAGGTCGTACCCAAAGTACATAAGGAAAGAAGGTTCATTTGCCACAAGCATGAAATGGCACTAGAGGGTGTTAAACCTACTCAGTGTCAAGGAATTCAAGTTTCAGGGTTTTTTTTCTTTCTGGTGAAAGACATTTGGGTTGGGGCCATCAATTAAGGCATCAAGAAATCCAGCAGAGCCACAGTCTGATTACAATCTAATCACATTGCAGGGGAACTGCACAGCAATCACACTTGTCATTGCACAACACAAAAGGTTGCTGTGAGCTGTCAATCTTCCTATCACCAACAGGAAACTCAACTTCCATGCTGTTTACAAGCCTCTCTTAGGAGCTCCTGGGCCTAAATCCTAAACAAACTTCCTCAATAATTGCCAGCAGAATAGCACAGCATGGAGACTTTACCACTGGAGGTCCATTATTCTTTAAATTGCCCTCTCACAGAGCCAGCCCTGGCGTCTTCAACACTTCTTTTTGTTTGTTCCCATGCCAGAGCTTCTTGGTAGTATCACAATGAGCTGCAGAAACAGCCTTTCCAAAAACTGGTATTTAGTGCATCCAAAGAGCAGCAGTTAAGCTCAGTATCCAATCCCCTTATTCCCTGGCCTACGTATTTGATTTGGAAATCATTGAATACATTTCTTGGGATAAAAGCCACAGAAGGGACTGGACTTTGGGACTTTCTGCTGTTGTTGTGGATTAAGCAAAGAATCCAGAGATGGGTAAGGCTGAGCTGGGTTCTGATGCTCTGCTGGACCAAACTTGAGCTAATGCACATCGTTCCTGAACCAATCCCTGTGTATATTCTTGTACCTCTGCCCTTCAGTGACAGCTCAGTGGCCAAGCAAAGGACACAATGAGGTGTCTTTCCAACCACTGTGCTTTGTACACCGAAGGCTTCACAGCTCTTGGTCTCTCTGATTAATTTCTGCTGCAGGCCAGGGAAGGGATTTGCACGCAATGAGAATATTTTTTCTAAGTTAAACCAAAATACACTCTTATTTCAAGGAAGGTTTGGAGGACAGCCATATACATTTTGAAATCCCTGGACCAGAATTGAGCCATTAAAGCAGATATTGCAAGATGCAGGGCTTTTTACAAGAAAGGGAAGGAATGGATCTCTTGTTCATTTTGGGCCCTAAGAGTAATGTTTCATTACTCTCTTTCCAAAACAAAAGTGGAACTAATTGATTGCTTAAAGTTGCTTATTCAGGAGCATTCCAATAACATCCCACCTTATGCTTTGGCTTCTGCAGTAGCTTTTCCCTGAGCTCCTTACAGCAGGGTTCTGCCTTTTGCTGAGTTAACAAGAAGCTCTCCAGGGTATTGATTCTGGAGGCTACAAGGAAACTGTAAAAGGGGACCTGGACACAAGACACAGCACACTTGAGACCTCAGCCAGACTGCTGGGTATTTGCCAGTCCTAGATTTCATGGTGAAGACTGCAGAAGCAGCACTCAGAATGCCCACTGTGCCCATTGGAAAGGTCCTTGTACAACGCCCCATGAGACAAATTCTCTTGGGCTTTTATTCACATGCCTGTGTGTTAATGTGTACCTGTGTGTGTGTATAGATACATACAAATCTCAACCTTTAATGTTCCTCCTTTAAGAGATCAAATAGTCTTTAAAAGTAATTTGTAATAAGAAGCATAACTTCCTTTGCCCTTTAGAACTAGCAATTGATTAACTGACTGTGGTGGGTTCCATTTCAGAAGCCAGTGTCCTTAATTGGTTTCTAATGAGCCCAAGTGCTTTATGAATGTAATTTCAAGTCAGCCTGAACTCCCAGTAAGCTGAAGGCTCCTACCGATCCCAGCAGGATATGCAGGTTTGTAAGACTGTGGTACCTTTTATTTCTTGTTGTCTGAAAGAGCTGTTTCTGTAATTGTTTAGTGAACTAAAAAAAACAATGGGTTGAGAAGGATTGAGAAGGAAAGTCATGAAAATGAAGGTGGATTTTGTGGTTGGGCTGGTGTCTGTATCAAGTCTGCATGTCAATAGATCTGGAAGAATGTCACTGAGTATCTTGTTGCCTGGCCAAAGCAATTATTGGTTTTTTTGCTGTTTATTAAGCCTCTTGGTGCACTTGGAGCTTGATTTCTAATTCAATTATCTACTGAAGAAGGGAAAAGCGGATTAGAAAATATTCTTTACCTGCAGTGTGATGTTTTCTTTTATAAAGATTAGCATGCAGGGCACTTAGCTTTGATGCTAAGTAATTTTTCCTACAGGATCCCTTATTTGCATAACAGGATTTAGTTTTACTGTTTAGTATCAGAAAGCCCAAATTATTCTGGTTGTCCCAGGGAATTGGTACCTGCAATGCACGGTGCCCTGGGCTGAGGAAGCCAATGTGCTGCTTATAAAATCTCCAAATTATTCTGTATCTTTGAAGTGTTCTGGGAGGATTACATCCTCCACAGCCATACCTATACGTGGGAAAGAGAAATGTAACCAATTCCCCTGCTGACCTTTATCTTATTGTGTCTATTTAAAACAGGAAAAGCATGCCCATTGGCTCAGCTAATACCTTAAATAACTAAAAGACACCCTGCTATTCCCAATTCCTGACTACTTCCTTGTTTGTTTCCCTCCTGGCTAGCAGCAGCCTGTATATATATTGATATATCTATGCAAATTTTCAATGCCACACAGGGCTTACCCAAGAAAACAAAACAGTCTGTAGCTCTTCCAAATCCCTGTCTGAGACTCCTTACCTGGGCTCTGTTGGATACTTTTATTTACCTTATCAAGTTATTATCTTTTGATAAGACACTCTCTTGCTGCCTTTGATTTTAAGCTAGATAGAAATGTGTTTTATGTGTTTGGGTTTTTTTTAATGTACATATATATCATCACTTTTGGACTTTTCCAGCATTATATGCAGAACTTCGATGGAAACCTGATTTATTAACCAAGTTGTGACCTTGAGCAGTGCTCTCAGTGCAAGGAAACTGGAAAGCAAAGGCAACTAGTGGAGATCTTGAGGGAAAATATTGATGTTTTAGGTCTGTCCATTTGAAGTAAAGGCCTATAGTGCCTTAATTGCTTACACCAACATACCTCCCACTTTCAAAGGTACTTTAATGTACACCTCTAGGATTATGTACTTTAATGTACACCTCTATAACACCTCTAGGATTTAAAAATGAAAAAGTAAAGATTTTTTCTAAGGCCCTTTAGGAACCTGGTGCTGTTTTGAGCATCTGGATCCTCAAGCCCTTCTGTGAAATCTGCAGTTTGCCTGAGGGATCTGAGTGAAGTGGTAAAATGAGCTGAGCCTGGAATAGCTGAACATCCTGATGGATGTCTGGAGTTTATTTCAAAATGCTTAAGTCAGATGCTCTTTTGTCAATTCCTGGCACACCAGGGAGTAAATATGGTCACCTACAGGAACTGAATTGATAAGAGTCACATGCCAATGGATCTGGGAGTCACTGGCACAGCTTCTCAAAGAAGAGCTGGGGCAGATGTGAGTGCAGGGGCAGGGAGCAGCACTCCCTGTGCTTCATTAGCTGCCTTTGGTGCTCGTCCATTTGGCTCCTGTGGAGATCCAGCTGCTTTCCAGTGGTGAGCAGCTGCCTGGAGAGATGGAATGGCAGCTCCACTGCAGGAGCCTGTGCAGCTGGTTGTTCCTGCAAATGGAAATGTTTGGGGTTTATTTACCAAGTGTGTTCGTGAGCAGACAAAAGGACAACTCTCAGTTGTTTGTAGTGAGGCCTGAGCCCTGTTTACTGAGGAAGGGAGGGCTGAGGAGGGACTTGGTTATCACACAAAGCGGGCCAGGAGGGGTGGCTGGAGCATTTGGTTTTGCCTTGGCTGATGGTTGTGGGAGTGTTCTGTGACTCCACAGGTGCTGTTGTACCTGTGCTTGTCTGCCCCAGGGTGTGGGGACAAATGCTGCCTCCAGGATGCTTTGCCTCCTCTTCCAAGGACAGCACCTGCAGGGAGTAGCTGGGGAAAGGCAGATGCCAAGAAAAAACAAAGGTTTTCCTATTTTCCACCCATAAAGAAGGTGAACCCAGCCCTTCATCCCTTCTGTTGCTGCAGCCTGGCATCTCCTCTCTCACTGCCCTCTTACAGGACTTGTCAGCCGCCCCTTTAACTACCAGAGGCTGCAGAAGTGCTGGCCACCAGCAACCCCTGAGCCTTCTGAGCTGCTGGCTCGCATGGCAGGGCCCAGGGTGGGTTTTGGCATGTCCCACAGAGTCTGGACCTCTCCTGAAGATGGTAGCAAACAATGTGTGTGGCTTGCCAGGCAAGCATGTGGTGGAACTGCCATTATGAAACACAGTTTTGGGAAAGGAACTTACTTTCCAGGGTGACTGTTTGGGAGTGAGTCAGTAGATCAGCCCAGATGTGAGGCCAGTGGAAAGGAGAATCCTTCCATTCTTCAGTAAAATCTCAGTGCAATTCCTGCTAGAAATACCAGAAACTTGCAAAGGCACTTCCAGAGCTACAGTCCCTGTGCTCTAAGAAAAGGCTGGGAAAAAAGTGATTGTGGAGTTAAAAAATCATCTGCCACCTTTATTACATGAAGGAAACATGGCAGGGGATGAAAGGAAGAGCTTTATTTGCTGTTGAAGATGTTAGATTCCATGTGGCAGACAACATCCAAAAATATGAAGTCACTTCCAAAAAACACAGCTGTTCTGTGGGAGCTATGATTTCCATATGCCTGGGCTGTCTGAGAACATCTTGGTGGCAGTCTCGGGACAGGAATGTCGTCATGAGCGCTGCTGAACTTTAGAGAGGACTGGATTGTTTTCCTGGTACTGCCTGGTGACACTATTTTGTAACGCTAGCCTTTCGGAAAAAAGATATTCCCTGAATTAGCACATTACGAGCTCATTTAATGAATGTTCTGCCTCTCCCAGAGATTAAACCCACTGGGCTATTGCTCTAAAGCTTTCATAGGTTTGATTATCTTCAAAGTTACATTCTATCTTAGGCCTTCGGAAAACTGAAGAAATTACTGGATGAAACCCTGGAATGGGGTTGTGCTCAGGGGTGTGTTACCCTCCCATGGGATCATTGCTGTAGGAGGAACAATCTGCCTCTGCTGCAGAGCTACTGCAAGTCATTGGGGCTTGGCATGGGCTTTACCTTCTCCTGTGTGTTTTTGTAGCTGCACACTGGAATCTCACTCTGAGGTAGAAGGCAGCGTCCTCTTCCACTTGCAAGCTAAATTCTGTAATCACAACTTCCGTGTTTTCTGTAATTTGAAACAGGCCTGGTGTTCAGGTTTCATTGTAGATGGAAAAAAAATCCCCTTTAACTTTTGCAGTAGAAGAGCAGTAGGATTGTTTGGTTACAGACTTGGGTTAAAACAAATTTGTCAGCCACTGTTCTGAAAGATTGATTGATATCTCACAGATCCAGCTGCCTGTGAGGTCTGAGCAAACCCCAAAAGAGCCTAAGCACACTCTGTGTGTGGGAGAGGAGCCTCTGTGCAATCACTTCTGGCAGCTGACACGGGATATTCCAGCCTTGGGCAAATAAATACACCCAAAATGAGTGACCTGGAGAGGTGAAGTGGCAGCTCTGGGGGTGAAGGTGGTGAGCCTGTGTTGGAGTGGAACACACACTGCAGGGCTGGGGGAGGAGCAGGGTTTGGGCTCTCTGGTGTCAGCAACGCGCGGGCCGAGAGGTGCTGGAAGGGGAGAGAATGGCCACAGTGTTCTCGTGGGGATGGAGCCAGCCCAATTAACTACGGCTTGCTAAACTGCTGACAAGCCTGGATAAACACAGTTTGTGTGGACAGGTCTGAAGCTTAGAAGAGGTCGTTGACTTCAATTATGGCTCAGCAGAAGAAAAATCTGAGCTAGGGGTACTGGAAAGGTTGAAGCTGGATGCTTCCAGCCTGGGGGCATATTTGGGCTCTCTGGATGCCACAAAGCAGCTGGCCCTGCCTGCAGTGTCCATCAGGTCACAGCCCTGGGCTCTCTGGGCTCTGTGCACTTCCCCTGGAGTTGTGTGGGCAGGCAGGTAACACAGAAAATAACATTGCCCAGTAAACTTACAGTCACATCACCAGCCACTGCTGAGTGATTTTGATACAGTCCCTTCTGAGGGCAGGGCTTCAAAGGAAGCTTTTTGGAGATTCCTGTGGGATACTCTTTGATTTGCATCTGTGTACCAAATATAAGTGGTTTAAGTGTTCCAGAGCCATTAACAGCCATTTCAAACATTCCACTGGTGGACCAGGTCAGTTTTCTGACTCTGTTTAATCTGTCTCCATCCTCCCTTGTTCACCTCATTCAGATCCTGTATTTGTTAGCAAGGCCTCCAAGCTGCAGGGCTTATATCAATATTCATATTTTTCCCCTCATGCAAACAATGGAGAACTTGAGCAAAAGCCCATCCAAGATCCTGGGAATTTCCTACAAAGGACTTTGGAACTAGCTTATAAATTATCAAACTGTTTCAACTAGAAAAGTTATTTTATTAATGTAATCTGTGCAAGGCTAGGAACAACTTGCTTCACACAAATCCCTGAGCTGCTTCTGTTTTCTTGACTCCTCCTCAAGCTGCTAGAGAACTTTCTAGCATGGGATGAGCTGCTCAGAGAACAGCCTGTATCTAAATATTTTTATTTTTTAATTGTGGATTTGCCCCAGCAGATCTAGAAACTGCAATGATTCAGAAAGGTGCGGACAGGGGCGCGCTGTGCTCTGCAGCCCCCGAGTGCTGCGTGTTCAGTAGCAAGCCTTGGCTCACAAACTCCCCCAGCAGGAAGCTTATAATGAAAGAGTTATTGAGCAAGAAACAGAAAGATTTAAACTAAAGTCACTCCTGACTGAACAGCTGTCTTTGTTTTTAATTTGTGCTCTCATGAAGGGATGGGGCAGTGGGGAGGAAGATTTCCCTCCTCCTCGCCGAGGCCATCCCTGACCTTCAGGTGCTTAATCACAGCCTTTTACTGCTCCCTTCTAACACTTCCCCATCTGCAGCATCTCTCTTCTGAAAAATAGAGAAGTGCTCTAAAATTGTGATTAATTGTGAATTTAATTGCCATCCCCTCCCCAAAGAAAGCTAACCACAGCCAAAGCAGACAGAAAAAGTGACTGGCCCTGGGAAAGCTGGAGATTGGAGCTCAGTGCTGGGAGGCAGAGCTGGAACCCAGAACAGAGAACTCCTCCTCACTTTCTTTCCTGATGAGAGTGTATTTCTTGGAGGCAGAATGTGTGTGTCAGGATGGACAGGAAGGGTGGAAATCTGGTCCTGGAATTGTACGTGCCAGCTCTTACCATGAATTAATTGCATTTGGCTTGTCCAGCAAGTACTCATTGCCTTGAGAGAACACAAATAGAATTTTGAATTTTGCAAGACTGGACTATCCCAGCCCCAGCTGTGACACTTCCTACCCAGCACTCCAGCAGAAATCTGTGCTCTA
>NW_005054395.1:1175141-1203348 GCF_000277835.1 Geospiza fortis | reverse complement strand
TGGAAGCACTAATGATTTTGCACTTGATGCATGCCTGGTGCCACTGTACCCATCCCTGACTTCTCTCATCTGCAGCGTGCCTGATGCTGGCTGATTAACTCCTTCCCCTCCAGGTGTGGCTGCATTTCCTGCCAGATCTGCCCGTGGTGTAAAGTTCATTAAAAGAAGCATGGAGCTCTTTAACATGAAAGCCCCTCTCTTGGTGTTATGTGGATCATTAACGTGGCATCTCATACCAAGTGCTGCTGCACTTCTCATATTCTCAGCATTGCCTTGAATTCCTGCCCTGCAGAAAGGTCAGCATTTCCCCACTGCTTGGCTGGGCAAAGGCTCAAAGTCTCCAGGCAGTGTGGGAGCCCCTGCCCAAAGCAGCTGCCTGCCCTCCCCAGGGTGGGAAGGGCATCCTGGCTCTGCTGCCCCTTGCAGATGATGACAGTTCAAAGAGGAAAAGAAATTATTTCTGTCTTGCATCAAAGCTACTGTTCCTGGGTGATAACTGTGTCTCCTCCCCACTGTACCCTGTACTACAAGCAGCTTCAGACAGATTTTTTGGTGGCTAAAAATCCCACCAAAAATCCAACAGAGGATTTTCAGAGAGGTTTTCATGTTAGAAAACGGAGAGGGAACTCTTCAGGCTTCAGGCTGGTAGAAATCCTTGGTTTTTCAAAAGAATAAGAAAAGTTGTTGCTCCCCTTTGAGAATCTTCTGTACCTGGGAATTGCTGCAGGCTCAAAGCTTCCCCTGCTCCTGCACTGCCATCTCTGCCCCATAACAGCTCACCTGGGGCAGGGGTTTGGTCTCAGCAGCTCTCAGCTGGGAGCAGATTTCCTCAGTCCTCCTCATATCTGTATGGGTTTCAGAAAACCTCATTTGAATGGGAATCTTCTCCCAAAGAGCAAGCATTACCTTGCTTCTGTTGGCCTCTCTTTTTGGAGGAATGGTGTTAAAAATGTACCTTTTCTGTTCCGAAAGACTTTTCCTTCTTCCTTTGTCTCTCAGCCTCCCATTTGATGCCCTGAATGCAGCAGTCCATGCATGGCATGTGGTGCCTGCTCTTCAAATCCTTAATGCACACAGGCATTCCTATGGGATGCTGCATTCACTCTGAGTTTTGCACCTGGAAGTTGTGGAAGACCCTTGAAAGTTAAACCCACTAAGGGGAAAGTGTCTGTGCTCCCTCCTGTGCCCCCCATATCTGATAAGAGATGCTTTCTTGGCAGCTCCTGTGCCCCTGGGATTGCCTTCCAGAGCTTCCTCGGGAGCAAAACCAAAATCCAGGGACCAAAACCAGAAATAAGGGCAGAGCTGTGTCTGGCTACAGCAAACTTGGGCCATGGGGTCCCCAGGAGCTCAGACTTTCCTGCTGGGCAGGCTCCTGTAGAGGGGAGGGGCTGAGGCCATGCTGTATGTGACTCCTGACCCTGCTGTGTGACACCTGTGCTGCTGCCACACTCCAGTGGCTTTAACCTCTGATCTGGGTGACTTTTACTGTCTAGACTGGGGGTAGGTACTATCTTTTCTTGTTTCTAGAGGTCTTACAGTCTCCAGGGGCAGGTATGTCCCCTCTTAACGTCTGTGCTCACGTCCAGAGCCTTGAGCCTTCTTGCCTGACTCCCCCAGCCCCTCCAGAGTCCGGGCTGCTTCTATATAATAAATAAATCTCTTTTCTTTTGCCTCGAAAGGAAAAGGGCTGAGGGCTTCCTAAACCCAATTGGGCAAATTGTTTATTGTGCAGATTTCAATAAGGGTTTTGAAAAGGAAGTGGTCTGTAAGCCCTGATAAACATTGTGCAGTAGATAGCAGTGGGGAAGGGTTGTGGTTCCATCTGGATGTACACACAGCCCTGGGCCTCTCCTGGGTCTGTGAGAACAATGAATTATATATATCATGTGCTACAGGGCTGGCTCCTGGGCTGCTGACACCAAATCCCACAGCCACTGGTGCCAGGGGCTGCTGGGGATGGGTTCTGGGCTGGCAGGACCTGTGTCTGACCTGGCACAGCAAGGATGGCAGCTCTGGTGGTCAGGGGACACACTCAGTGATGCTGTGGCTGGGCCACCCCCAGACTCCTTAACTGTGTGAAAAAAGGTGAGCATTGAATGGGGAATAATAAATACAGCCAAATATTGGCCCCCCAACCCAAGGTGGGTGTGTGTTTCTTGCCCTGTTTCTTGCCCTGTGCAGGCTCCCTCCTAGCACAGCCACAGCAGACTGGGGATCTTCGCTCGCAGCTGACAAATCCTGAAGACATTATTTTCTTTTTTGCCTGGCCAAGAACTATTTACATAATTATGTGCTTGAAGAGTGGGGTTCCAAATAAAGACATGATTTTGGATATAAACATGCATTATCTTCAGAGCATTAAAAACTCCCACAAAGTAAATTTCTAACTCTAATAGCTTGAGTTATTGTGTGTTTAGAGAATTAATAATCAGTGGAGGCAAGACGGCAGAAGTGAAGTTACAGCAGGAAAAGTTCAGTATTAAAATTACACATAATGTTTTCAACAAATAATTGCCCTTTTTTTCTTGTTAAGAAGGATCATCAGACTTAGTTAGTGGTTATATTCTAGGCCTAGTAGGTGCTTATTTCAGCAATTGTTTTTCTACCAAAATTATTTGTTTCTCATTAAAATATAGATTTTTTTCCTTTTAAGATGTTAGTTAAAGCAAACCCTTGCTTTAACTAGCATCTTAAAAGGAAAAAAAAAATCAACATTGAAACCAAAAAACAAAACTAGAACTGGTGTGGCCAGAGCAGAAACTCATCTGGAAAATATATGAGAACCTCATAGGATGTTGACTTGTATTGGCTCTGAAGTCCTTTATGTAATAGTTTCACTCTTGTATTGAAAATTATACATCATCTGTATTCCAGGGTTTTTTTCCAAGTCTTTCTGGGGAAATCCCTGGATACTGGTCAAATTCTTTTGACAGATGAAGAGAAAATATTTCGTGTGCTAAGATCTTGATGGGATAGCTTAAACCATGAAGTGCCTGTTCCTGTTAACCCACATTGAAGTACTGCCCTTCACTGTGTGCAGCGCCACTAATTCTGATGAAACAGAATGAGCAGAAATTACTCCTGTGAGTAAAGCTGGAGTTGGGCACAACAGCTGCTTTTGGAGGAGGCTGAAGGTGTGTCTGATGCAGCTGCAGAGGGTCACAGTGCAGATCACAATGAGCTCATAGGAAGCTCTGTAGTTTCTCTGGGTGCACATGAGAAGTGTTTGTTTAGGAGTGTCCTCTCCAGAGCTGGGGAGCCACGGAGGCAGAATGCTTAACTTGCATTTTGGAGGCAGAGCTGCAGCTCTCCTGGGCTAGGGCTGGGAGCGCTGCAATCAGCGCTGCTGCCCTCAGCGTGATAGGAGAGGCGGAGGGGAAGTGATTTTCCAAGTCACTCCTAGGAGCTCACATTCCCATGGGAGACAGGCAGGCTCGGCAGGTCCTGCTGCCCGAGCGTGGGCTGGAACACAAACCCCTCCTTAGCCTGTTCTGCACACAGGAGGTACTGGGGGGCTGCCGGAGCTGCTTCGGGGTATGACTTTTTCTGCTTCACAAACCCAGTGTTCTGAGGATGCATTTGTGCATCAGGACACTTCAGTGGAGCCCCACAGAAGCAGTCACAGTCCAGAGATGGGGCAGCACAAGGGCCCAGGCAGCACAGTGAGCAATACCCTGTCAAATGTGGGCATGAATGAGCGTGCTCTTGTTCAAGGAGCTCACAGGAAAGGCTGGAAGGGTTGGGGAGGAGGTTTTACTGTCACAAATGTACTCATGGACTGAGAGACTGAACATCTAACTAGGGGGCAAAGGAAACTGTGGCCAAGTGGTGGTTTCCATGTCCTGAGTGCCAGCCCAGCAGCGTGGGCACAGGGCAGAAGGGAGCAGAGCTGTGCCAGGAGCGTGTCCCAAGCGCCAGGGGTGGCTGCAGCCCCGCACGGTGTTTGTTGTGGGGTTGCTACTGGAGTCTGTGGTCCAAGGGAGTTTCTCAGGCATGTTGGTGAGTTATCTGATACAGGAGGAGCCTGAGACAGCAGCTCCACGTTGCCCCTCACCCAGCAGTGGATCCTGGCCCGTGGCTGCTATTTAAATCAGCAGCAGAAGTGTCAATGTATCTGTGACATGTTTTTCAAGATGGCTGAGGAGACCAGGAGCTGACAAGTGATTCTTCCACTTCTCCTGGCTAATTTTGGATTAGCTGCATTTACAAACAGGTGCAGAAACATCCACAGGTCCCAAAATTCCTCAGTGTGTATCTTTGGGGTGTGCAGCACCCAAACCTGTGGAGGGCAGAGCTGTGAGCTCAGGAGTGTTGGTGTTCCATCCTGTGCAGGTGTGTCACACATCATTGGGTGGGGTTTTAAATGCCACCTTGGCTGATCTTTAGAAGGAAGCAAAGAACCTTCTGCCCTTTCCTGGTGTGAGCTGTGGATTTTGCTCAGTTTTGGCCTGGTGCTTTATGTCAAGGTGCCAAAGGCACCCTGGGTTTGTGCTGGCCACAGCAGCACAGCTCCCAGCAGGGCCTGTGGGCACAGAGGAGATGACCCTTGATACAGCCTGTGTCCAGCTGGGGGGAAGCCTGGTGTGGTGAAATGGATATTACCATGATGAGACATGTCCAGGAACAGGAAATCCTCTGGTACAGACTCACAAGAGCCTGTTGGTCTGTGCTTGCTGCCAGGAGAGAGGAGGCTGGCACCCACTGAGGGGTTGGATGCCCCATCAGGTGAGGACTGTGAGGCTTTGCCCCAGCCTGGAGCAGGAGCAGAGCAAGCTCAGGGACATTCAGCTGCTCCCTCAGCCCTCTGCTGAGGTGTGTGTGTGGAAGGTGCCATATCTGCAGCACTTTCTAAGAGCCTGGTTATCTCTGAGGCATTTCCAAAGAAAATACTCGATTTCCCCAGCTTTGTGCTGGCACAACTTCTGTGGAAAGGGAAAATTAAAACAAACAGAGCTCCTTTTCAGAGGGCCACAGTGCTGTCCCATGCTGCTCACATGGCTGTCACTGCTGCTGGGGAGCAGACAGCATTTACTGAATGGCTGCAATTTAACTTGGGTTTTTCCCCACTAACTCTGTGCCAGCACTTTCAGTCCCCACCTGCTTGAGGGAAGAGGCACTTTGGCTTCTTGGATATCCCTGAACCTCATCTCAAATCACTGAGAAGAAACATCATTTCCTCAGGGATAAGCAGTCTGATAATTTTTCATCTTTTATCATGATTCCCATGGACCCTAATTTTTTTTCTTCAGGTTTGTGAGCCCTTTCTCACCAGGATAGGAGCCCTGAATAGCATCTCTTCCCCAGCATCCTCCCTGGGCTCCTGGTGCTCTTCTGTCCCTCAGCACATAGCATGAGTTCAGTCCCTGAGTGAATGTCACCAGTGTAAACGGCAGGGAAAAGGTTCATCAGTGGCTTTTCTAAAGAAATGTAATCTGTGAAATGAGGCTCTGTGAGGACACTAATAGAGGGTTGATGTTGATGCATGTGGTACTGAGGAATGGCTGTTGGTCAGTCTGACCTCCTGTACCTCAGCTGTACGTGTGTTTGGGGAAAGGTGAAAAGCACAAAATACTCTGCAATCAGGTCTAAGCTGAAGCCTCAAGATTTAATGTTAAAGGTGAGGATGCTCACAAGAATTCAGAATTTTGGGGAGAATACAATGCCTTTGACTAGCTTGTTTTCCATACTCCTTTACTGGGTATTGATTGAAGAAGTCTGAAGGAAGCCAGTGCCCTAAAATCAACATGCTGTCAAGTAACAACACCATGAGAACAGAGCTCCTCAGAGCTGCTGCAGGCCTGGGCTGCCCTGGGAACTGTACAAGCCTAAGAAGTCAAAAGTATTGACCTGAATAAGAATGAGACCATTTTTGGCAGCTGAAATTTAATGTGGAGCCTGGATAAAAGACTTTCCAGTTCACTGGGCGTAAATGTGAATAACTTACTGTTTCTTGGCCGAAATCATGGTGTTAAGAGCAGGCAGCAGCATTACACAGCACACTTTTCAGTGCTGATTTCAATTTTGATACAGTCCCAGTGGGACTATAGAAAACTCTGCCCCATTATGTTTCAGAACAATGGGATCACTGCAAAAGAAAGACATCAAGTGTGAACGTGCCAAGCTGATTCCTTTCCAACCTCAGCTTGAGCAAAAACATTCAGGAGCAAACATCCCCAGATCTTGAGGTGGGCAGAACCAATATTCAGATCTGTGTGGTGTGACTTTTTTTGGCCTTTCTTTACGTTTGTAACATAATTTTTGCAGGGATGACACACCACTTTCTTGGCTTCTGAAATGCCATGAATGCCATGACACATCTGCCAGAGCCCTGAGCTGCTGTGCGAGCACTGAGTACCTGCAGCACCTTGGGGAGGGGTTGTGGGCTGGAATGCTGATCCACCAGGTCCTGTCTCCAGTCGTGGTCACTGTTGTGAAGGTATAAGTTAACTTTTAATGATGTTTGGATGAAGATGTGCATTTATACCTCCATGGACTCCTTCTGTGCTGATGTCTCACTGCCCTGGCTTCCAATAGCTGAGGTGTCACTCAATGGTAGCCTTGTGACTAAAAGTCAGATTCCTCTTCCTGTATCCATTTTCAGAGAAGTTAACAGTGAACAAATAGGACATTATAGGAAGATGTTCAATAACTCTTTGTGATCTGTGAGTTGATCCAGTTGTTGCCACACTGTCACCTTGGGGTGAGCCACCAGGTGCAGTGACCCCTGGGACAGGTACTGACAATCTCTGACAGCAAGAGAGAAACCAATGGGAAAGATGTAAAAGCTTTCTGAGTACAAGCCCTCCTCAGTGGATTATATCAGGAAGGTAATAAATGCTTTGGAGGGGTAAAGCACCAGGGAGAAAGAACTGTTTAAACAGGGCAACATTGGCACAAGAACAAATAAGTGTAGGCTGGCCATAAATATTCTTGGAAGAAGGTCTGTCTAGCCATCAGAGAGTGTTTCTTTCATTCAAGAGGTGTGGGAAAGGAACTGTTGGTTGGGTTTTTTGCCCCCCTAAGATGAAGTTTACTAGGTGGATATGAACAATTATGTGTCTGCAGTACTGAGGATCCCTTCCTGAGCTGTGCTCCTATTTCAAAGGATAAAGACAGATTTTTGTCAGTTAATTTTTATGAACAACCCCCTGTGCAGTTCCTTGAAAACCCAAATGATAGTAATTCCAGCTTTGGACAAGTCTTTAGATTTCCAATAACTATTTGAGTCTATTCAGAAGAACTGAGAGCAGCAGCCAGAGAGTGATGTACAGCACATCTAGCAGAGCTCACTGGCATCATTCTGCACTTTGCTTTTCCAGTGCTAACACTAGCAAGTCATTGGAAACTGAAAATTGCAAAGAAAACCATGTCAATAGACAATAAACTGTGGGTGGGAGAAGGTGGTAAATCTATCATGTCTGATCTCTATAAACCAAATGATGCAATCCTCATCAGAGGGCAGTGTGGGTGATTAACACTCAGAGCTGGTATGGCTCTTGCTTTTCTGAAATGTGAAATTTCATCCCACAATGGGACACAATTCACAGGTGTGTCCATGTGCTCCAGTGGTACTGGAATGACTCAAGAGGAGGCACACAAGGGACAGCTGTCCCTGCTTGCTGTTCTCTTCTCCTCAGTGTTTGCAGAAGCTTCTTCCCTCAGCATCCTCCAGGAGCTCCTTTCCTCACAGGAACAGCACCAAACTCAGCAGACACATCTCAGAAGTTCATGACTTTGTCTCTAGGTCACCTTGTGCTCCACATCCTCCTAGTTCAGGCCCAGGGACACGTCCCATCTCCCTGTGGACCAGCCTCTCTCTTTCTTGGCTTTTGTAACCCATAATTGGCTTCAGGGCTTTTGGCAGAGCAGTTGCTAAAGGGGTTCCCTCTGTGCCTTGCCCCGCCTGCCCAGATAACAGCTCAAACGTGGCTTGCACTTGTTTTTTCCTCCAAAGATGCCTTTGTACTTAGGCTAGAAGGCCAGGACTTTGACAAAACTAGTCTTTCATGAGGAGGGCAAAAGTTTTCCACTTGCTGAAGCTGAACTTGTGTGCAGGAAAATGCTGTTTCCAACTAAACTTTCACTGTAGCTCTTTGATCTAGAGTGGAATTTCTGGACAAAATTAAAGTTCACGTGAGGCCAGTTCTTTTGTTTTCTTTCCTCAAGATGTTTGGCTCCTTTGAACCCTTTCTTGCATCGTGGAGGCACCACTGTGCCTGGGGATCTCTCCTTCAATCTGCTCTCAGCTGCTTTTTCTCTTTCTTTGGCTGGCAGTTCTCACTCCTCTCGTTGGGATGAGCTTACCTTCGTCTGAAATTTTCTTCATACTCTAATTCTTCTAATCTCAGCTTTAGGAAGTACCTGCTTTAAGACAGGGTGAACAAATGGCGTGGAACAGAGGATGTGGAAACTAAAATGTCTTGAGGTACAATCATAGATTGCACACTTCCACCCCAAATACTCTCTGCTCCATCCTAAACAACTGAGGCTCAGTAGGTTTTCTTCCTCTTTATCTCAGTAACATATTTGGAATTCCCATTAGAGTTCATAATTTCTCTGAATGTACTCCAGCAGCATAACTATATCAACACCACACAACTATCTAAACTAATAATATCAGAAGTACACAAAGAATTATAAACAGGCAGGTTTAAATTAATTTAAGCAGTCTCTACTCCAGATAACTGAATTTACAAGCCATTGCAAGCTTTCAGGAAGGCTGATACATTGGAAGATATTTTGGTGTGCCTTTACAATCAGATTTCTTCCCACAATGAGACCAATTTTATTTCAGCTCCTGCCTCTTTGTATACTTTCTTGTAATGATAAATGACCCAGCCTTGGAGATGTTTACAGTTCTCAGTTCACTGAGGGTGGAACAGATGGCAGCACTCACATCTTCCAGTTGTTCTGAAAATGCTCTTACTGGCTGTGGGGAAACATTGTCAGGAGGGGATCTGTGCTAATAAATATTTTTATGATGGAGATGGATTTTAACTAATTCTTGTAGCCATGTTCCCTCTTCCTCTCTCCTTTTATTTTCTTGTTTCTTTTTAAAATTCTTTTTCCAAATGTGCTGAAAGAATAAACCAAAAGACACTATATAAGCTATAAGCACATAAGGAAATGAGCCAGAAAGTGATAGGATAAGTCTGAGTTATTAAAATCAGGTCATACCCTGAAGGAGATTACAGCAAGATGAGCCAACATAAATATACACTATATTTCTGTCATATGTCTTTGTTGCCCTGGGTGGCCTGCAGTCAATTAACAGGGCAAGGAGAGAGAAGTAGAATACATGAGTGTTACCCTAATCCAGCTGGTTGGAATCCAGTTCTTATTAACCAACTAATTTATATTCCTTCTCTGAAGCAGAGGTTGATGTTAGTCTGCTGTCACTCTGGAGGAACAACTATAATTCTGTGTTTTACTGACTTCACGTCCCACAGCCATCAGCCCCTTCTCCTCCTCTCTCATTGAACGTTCCTAATCCCCTAAACAACAAAGGGAGGTTTTCAGTGAAACAAGATAACAAAAGCCATATTAAATTAAATGCAAATCTTGCACAGCCCGTGTATTTTATGGATTTTCAGACCTTGATCCCTGGATAACCTATAAAGGAAGGCTTGCAAGGGTTTTGGAGGGAGACGCAGAATGCTGGAAGACATTCATATATTGGCCACAAGTACAGAGAGTGTTATCTCTTAAGATGTGGAGCCAAATTCTGTTTTTCATTAAACTGGTGAAAATATGGAAAACACTTTTTGCAATGCCATCACTCAAGATTTGCCCTTGATTTAATAAGAAACAGAATTGGTTCCAACATTGAGCCATCAGCCCACACAGAGTTAAGCTCTGCTGTTAGTCTGTGTTAATGAAGGTGTAAGCCTGAATTTTGCTTGGGGCAAAAATAAGGGCTGAACATAATCTCCTCTGTGTTTATCTTCTGATAAACTTTCCTCACAGGAAAACATTCTGAACACTCCAAATATGTTGCCCCTAATGTGGCACCTTTTAGCATCCTGTGGAATCATGGTCCCAGCAAGGTTGTTCCAGCACAGGAATAAACCAGGGATGCATCACCTTCTGCAAGGCTGTGCTCCAGCAGCAGCTCAGGGCCAGGCTCACCTGGGGATGGCTGCCAGACCTTCTCCAGGAGGGACACTTTGCTTGTCCCAGGGCAGCTCCAGTTCAGGAGAGACTTCTCAGTTCAGGGGATTTTGGAGTTTACACCTGAGAGCAGCCTGAGGTGAGCGTGTCCTGCAGGGGGGTTTGGATGCTGACACAAACCAGGGCTGAAAGGGAGCAAAGTCTGCCTTCCCAGAGGGGGGAAAATGCCCTGCAGACATGGGTATTTTATCTCAGCTTGTAAGTGCGGTGTGGGATGGGGCTGGGAGCTGCAGCCTGCAGGGTTCCCCTTGAAAGAGCAGGAATTACAGCTGTGATGAGAGGTGAAGGCTTCTTTTATCCTCCCTTGCAAATGCCAGCATGTTGGCAGCACAGTTTCCTGTTTGAATCCTGGCAGATCTGGGAAAAGCTCTTTTAATGAGCCCAGTGAAGGCACAGTAGGAGTTTGGGGCCACAACAAGCTTCATGCACAAGGTGCAGCTCTGCTCTCCCAGGGAATTTGCCCTGCTGCTGCCAGCACTGAGGGCTGGCTCTGGACAGGAGCAGGACAGTGGGCAAGGGGAGGCTCTGCACTCATCCTGCCCCATTCTGTGGCTGTAAAAATCAACAAACACATGGGCTTGGGGGAGAACCCTCCAAAAACATCGCTCCCTTGTTTTGCTTTGACTATCACAAATCTAAACACAATATTTTCTCATTCTTGGGCCTGTATGAATTTTTGACAGTACAATTGGGGGCTGGAGCACATTGTCTGGAGGAGCTTTCCAAGGAAATCGAGAGTTTGGTCAGCAATTGTAAATATCCTCCCCTAATTGAGTTTGTTTGTTCTGCAGCGTGCACCGGCGTCACGGGCTGTGGGACACCCTGGCACCAGGTTACTGGTGGGAAAGATCCACTGCTCAGATAAGGATGGGAATAAACTCCACCCACAGAAATGCCACAGAAAAATCCGTGATTTATCCATTAATTGCTTTAAGGGGTGGTGAGAGTGAGTACAACAATGGGGTATTGACAATAAAGTGCCTCATTGGCAGGAAAAGGGCTTTCCCCTTGCTCTGAGGCTTTAATGTGCTTGTTCTTGGAATTACAAAATGTTTGCAAGTCCTGCACTAGCTCAGGGATGCAGAATGAAAGACAAGCACCCAGCAAAGAAAGCAAATGTTGGAATCAATGTTTCCTGCTTGGAATGAAGCAAAATGCTCTTCTTGCTGTGAAATGCATCCAGCACCACAGGCTGGGAGTCTGTTTGCCATGGAGTGACACAAGGGATTATTTAGGGGGTTTTAAGGTTCTTTTTGTGACTTGCTTCTTATTTGTGATACCTTGGGTACTCAGCACATGGAAAAAAATCAGTTTGTGAGAGAAGAATAATTTTCAAAACCCAGACATTTTCTAAAAATTGCACATAAAGAGTAGCAGCAGCTGAGTTTCAGACAGCAGGGGCTGTGGGGAGAGCAGGTCTGGCTGCTCCCCCTTGGGGTGCCAAGGGAATGGAGAAAGAGTTGGGAACACTTGAGACACAGTGACTGCTGGGGCTCAGACAAGAACAAGTGCTAAAAAAATTGCTTGAGCCTCTTTTAAGTCTTTTGAGAGATGTTCCTCAGTCACAGGGCTTTCACTCCATTCTCTTCTCACACACTTCCATGATGCTCTACACTGTCTCCTGCAGAGGCTGGGAAACTGAGGTATGGTTGAAGATGACAAAGATCCCAAAGGATCAAAATCCTCAGCAATGGCCAAGTCTTGGGATTTAAGTGATCATGGGCCAGTTAGTGCTCCACTGCAGAAATCCAGGCTGAGCCCCCTGCTTGGGCATTCCCAACAGCACCTCCTGCTTGTGCTGGCAGCACAGGATTGCTTTGCCTGTGGGAGAAGAGGAGCTTTTTTCTGTGCTCTTTGTCTTCAGGTGCTTGCAGAAGATGTGGGTGCTGCAGGGCAGGGCATGCCTGGGGACACTGGCAGCCAGCAAGGAGCCACCTGGCCCCACACATGGCCAACCCATGCTAGCAAGCCCCTCTGTGAAGGGTTTTCTCCCCACAGTCCTGTATAAACGGTTTCCATGCTGATGAATACATTAACAAATCAAACCCAGCTTCAGCAGAGTCGCTAGGGAGAGCCAGGTGGGATGCACCACAAGAAATATCCCTGGGGCTCCTGGAGCAAGTGCTGTGCCATCCCTTTGGGCCCATCCCTGCTTCCAGGGGCAGGATGTCAGGGCTTTGCATTAAGTCTGAAATGGCTTTTAAAGAGATTTTCTCCATTTCACTGTCAAGCAGAATATAAACTTTTCAGTGCTACAGAAGTTGCCCTTTGCATGCAGTGGGTGTCAGGCTGCTGTTCAGTGCTAAATCACACTGTTTCCACAACTGGGGCAAGAATAAATTGTGCTCAAGAGATGTTTACCTAGTGGGAGCTAAATTTCAATATATGTTCCCTTGCTGATGAGTCAGAGGTCCAAGTCTGTTCCCTATTACACAGCATGAACCTAGAAAGCACAGCAGATGCTGCTCCCCCGTAAACCAGGTTATGCTGTGAAAGTGAAGTTGTTCCAAATTTGCCAAATTTATATCATTGAGAGCAGAATAGGGCCAGGCAGCTGAGCTGGCAGCAGTTGACTCAGTGCATCTTAACCAAGGGACTGTGAGCAACTGGCTGGGTGTTTTACAACCACTGGAAATGTTCTCCACTGTGCACAAGGTGACTGGAAGATGCTTCAGTCCCGTGGTTTCTTCAAAGCCCTCATGAGAGACTTTGGTATGATGTTATGTACACGTGCTTGATCCCAAAACAGGGATGGGAACCTATGGAAGGGGAGCTGCAGAAAGCCCTGTAGCCATTGCCATGGGCAGGACTGGCTGGTGGGTTTCTGTGCTCAGAGAGCAAATGTGGAGACAGCTGAGCTCTCAAAAGCTGCAGCATCCACAGGGTGGGCAGAGGTGCAGGACAGAGCCTGCTCTGCTCCCTGTAGCCCTGGTGGGACTCTCACAAACAGGAAAGAGATGCTGATGCAGATGTGATACCATGGTGCTGTGCTGAGAGCAGATAGCCGAGGGCTGGGGGAGAAGAGGCTGGGCACGTTGTGTATCCACAGTTCCACAGGCAGAGCTCTATTGTTCTGGGCTCTGCAGAGGCTGTTCCCTGGAGGATATCCTGTCTGGACAACTCTGTGCCAGTCTGCTCTATGGTGGTGGAGGGGCTGGATGCTCAGCCTGGAAAGAATTCAATAATGCCTTGTAAAAGCAGTGATTTATCTGCAGCAGTGGTGAGTGAGCAAAGTCTGAGATTTTGCCCCTCTTGCTGGGTTTCTGTCATGTGTCCATTATCCCTCTCCTTGGACATCCCTACAGGCTCCAGGCACTCACAGTGCCAGGTAAGTGTGCAAGGATGTTCCATTGTCAGTGTCCATCCCCACTGTCTCCTGTGGGAACACAGCCACAGAGGGAAGCACCCAACTGCAGCAGAGTGAGGAACCCCAGCCCAGGGCCCCCTGAGTTCTGGTGCAATTTGGAAAATGCTCTGGGAAGAGCTGTTTATTCAATGGAACTGACTTGTGAATACCCTAGCTCTGACTCACCTGGTCTGCCTTGCTGGATATGAAAAAAGCCCAGAATATTTAGTGTATCATTTAAGCTAAGTAACACACCAGTTGTTCTGGACATGGAATTCACAGAAGACAGGATGGTTTTGCTCCTGCTGCTGCTCCCAACAGTGGTTTCAGGGATGTGCTGTGCTGTGAGCCAGTGTGGTCCTCAGAGAGAGCAGCTGGTGGGACTGGGAAATCTGAGCTCCTTGCTGATCCTCTAACTCATCCCTTTGACTCTGGTGCTGCCATTTGTACCAATAGAGCTGTGTTTGAGGGGCTCTGAGGGTTCCCAGTTTGGAGGTGATGGTTGGGATGGGATGGGACAGGAACAGGAACAGACCCTTGCAGGGTAGCAACAACCCGACTCTTCCCATCAGCTCTCTGTAAACACAGGCAATAGTTTCTCATGCATCTTTTTCCAGTGAAAAGTACAGATTTGTAGATATTAGGATGTTTTCTGAGCCTATGTTGTATTTTGCTGAAGCTTTTGTTTACATTTTCAGATTTTCCTCTAAGAATAACTTCAATGACCTCTTTTAACATTCTCAAAACTAAGGTGATGCCCCATCTTAGAACAGAGGTGGAAATAGTTCCAGCATTTCCTCCAAATGAGATATAAACTAAAAAAAAAAAGGAAAAATTGAAACCTCAAAAATGTGGAAAAAATTTGGATTTTTGAGCTATGTTTTCAGTCAATCAAAAATAAAATTTCAATCTTGCTTCCTCTTTTCAAGTGGAGATGCTGACACTGCCAGGATGGAGCTGCTGTGGCTGTTGGTGCCAGCAATGCCTCTGGGATGGGAAGGAGAGGAGTGAGCCCTGCCATCTGCAGTTTAAGCCTTGTTTTGTCAGTCAGGGCACCAGGACAGGGCAGTGCCCACCACACCATCCCATCTGTCAGCTGTAGAGCTGCAGTCAGCTGCAGGGATTTTGGACCAAGGGCAGCAATTTATCTGCCTTTCCACACCTTCCCAAGTCAGTGCTCATTAAACTCGAGTGACCTGAGCCTGCTCTGTGAGCTGGACTCTGGTTCCTGAGCAACACCAGGGCAGTTGGAGAGGATTTGTTGTATTTGCAGTTATAAATCACAGCCCAGAGCTGGGCTGCCCCACCAGAACTTTCCTTGTGGCTCCTTCCATCTCCCATCCAGAAAAACAGATGGCCACATTCCTCCCCTGTGCTGCAGAGCCACACCACAAATTACACAGGGGTGTGAGTGGGGAAGCCAGGCTTGTTCAGCTTCCAGATTTTACAAGAATCGTCAAGAATTTAGCTTAGACTTCCCACAGAAGTCTAAAAATCCATTATTTGCTGCAGTTTGGCAAAACTGAGAGGGGAAGGGGCACACGGGCCAGGGCTGTGATCTTCCCTTGGGGCTGCAGCAACAAGGATGTTGCTCCCACAGAAGTTATAAAAGAAACTGCTTGTTTCAGCACTTCATTTGGCTTCAAGTTCCTTTGGAATTGACTTCTCTGGTTTTTAATGAGCTGAGAAGACTTGAGGTCTTCTGCACCCAGGCTTGACACTCACCAGAAATGCAGCTCTTATTTGTTGTAAGCATCATGAACAAACGAAAGATTTTAAGTTCCCTGTTGGGGAGTTTGGTGGTGCAGAGCTGCAGGTCCCACGGGGTCAGTGCTGGGGATGGGCCACTGCTGTGGTCTCAGGAGCAAGGGGACATCTCCTCCCAGCTGGCATGGCCAGGGTACCACAGGGCTCAGGACTGTGAGGAGGCTGCTGCAGTGCTGACTCGTTTGGCGGCTGGACACGGCCCCTGAGTCACATCCCTGCCCCTGCAGCCTTTGATGTGAGCCATGTGTAGCACTCCTTGGAAACTGCTTCCCCTAATTAAATCAAAGGAAAAGCATCACTGCATTCAGAACCTCAATTCGCAGGAGAAGCAGACTCTGAGCATGAGAATATCAGCTCATTTCTGGAAGGGGGAAAGTAAGCTCTGCTCCATGCAACCAGAAGTTTCCAAAAGGCACTGAGTGTGGCAAGTGACAGGAGGAAACTGATCCCTAAAATTACATCAGTATAGCTTAGAGATGACCAGAGAGGAGCATCCAAGCTCAGCTTCTTCTCACACAGCAGCTCCTCAGGACAGGGCTGCCACAGCCACAGAAGTGTGGTCAGGGAGGGTAACTTGGGACCTGTGCTCTGTCCCAGGGACCATCCAAGACATTCATCAAAATCCCAGGGCTTCCAATTGGCTTTTGAAGAGACTGAAGACAAGTAAATATGCTAATTCACTAATTCAGCTCTTAAGCACATACTTGAAGCTAGACAGCTTTTTAAGTGCCTTTATGAGTGGAAGCCAAGACCACGAGGGAACACAGCAGATCAGATCATTCTTCCCTGGCCTGAAATCAACAGCGCCTTCAGCACGTCCAAGGCAACAGCCGTCTTCAGATTCCTGCTCTTCCTTCTCCTCCTGTGTGAGCCAGGGAGCCAGAGCCACCAAATTCACTGCACTTGTCACTGCCATGCTGGTGCTGGTGGCACCTCCCTGCCAGACTGGCCCTGTCACCCTGCTTTTATCCATGCCATTGAATGAAAGCATTCATGGATACAGAAAGGAGGGAGTGACACATCTCAGTGAGAAGATGAGAAGAACATTTTCCTCTTGGATATTTAATTATCAGTTATTGGTTTTGTTGAGAAGAACCTGTACTTCTTCTCTCTCAGGCTCTTGACTCAGTGATTTTTTGTTTTAGGTGATGATTTATTTTGCACAGCAGCTGCTGGGAGGCAGCAAAGCTGTGAACCTTGCCATAAATCCAGACTGTCCATCTGTGGTCCCCAGTTATGAAAACAGGAAAAAAAAATTCATATGCTGGCTGCTTCATTGGCTCCACTTTCCTTCATTTGAGGCAGTTTCCTCATGCAGTTGAGTGAAGCCTCCCAGGGAGATGGTTGCAGCAAGAGGAGCTGTGCATTAACTGAGATCAGCTCAGATCCTGTGTGTATTGCTTTTATTACCTTTTTCATCAGATAGGACAAGTACATTTAACTGGGAAAGGCTAATTGGTCTCCAAACAACACACACAGCACACACAGGTGACAGTGAATTATCTCCTCCATGTGTCAGACCATGCCACAGCTGATTTCTAAAGAGGAGTTTCTTAGGGATGGAGCCCTTGATAAGGGATTTTGCTCCAAAAGGGAATCCAGAATTCCCTTTCAGCTTCTTGTCCTTGGGATATGCGTTGGTTTGGCATGGCCTGGCTTTGGTAATGGGGGGGGGCACAGGGTGGCCTCCATGAGAAGCTGCTGGAAGCTTCCACCATGTCTGCATTGCCAGTCCCTGATGGCTCTGAAGATGGATGTGCTGCTGGCCAAAGCTGGGCCAGTGAGAGAGGTTGTAAATGCCTCTGTGATAACAGATTTGAGAAGAAAATCAAATTAAAGTGGGCAACGTTTTTTCCTAGCCAGAGAAGAGGAGGAGATGAAAACATGTGAGGGAAGCAGCACGGCAACACCAAGGGCAATGGAGAAGGAGGGGCAGGAGGTGCTCCAGGGGCCAGAGCTGAGATTCCTCTGCAGCTGTGGTGAGACCAGGGTGAGGCAGCTGTGCCCCTGCAGCCCCTGGGGATCCTGGGGGATGCAGAGATCCACCCACAGCCCCTGGGGATCCTGGGGGATGCAGAGATCCATCTGCAGCTCATGGGGATCCACAAGAGATGCAAAGATCCACCCACAGCCCGTGGGGAAGGTGCCCACACAGGTACAGGTGGGTGCCTGGAGGGGGCTGTGATCCAGTGGGAGTCCCAGTGGAGAGGGGCCCTGCTTCCAGGCTGGAGCAGCCTCTCCTTGGAGGACTGCACCCCGTGGCACAGTGACCCACACCACAGCAGTTTTGGGAGGGCTGTGTGCCCCTGGGAGGGACTCACGTTGCAGCAGGTGTGGTAGGGCTGCTGCACAGAGAACTGACTCCCATGGGAGGGACCCCGTGGTGTCACAGGGGAAGGACTCCTCTCCCTGAGCCAAGTGGAAGAAAACCTCAGGTGATGAACTGGCCAAATCCCCCATGCCCTGTATCCCTGCCCTGGGGGGAAGAAGGGAGGAGCTGGGGGAAAGAAAAGGTGTTTTAAGGGCTTATTGTACTTCTCATTATCCTCCTCTGATTTTGTTAGCAATAAATTTACTCTGTACCTCCAAGTGGAGCCTGTTTTACCCTTGAAGTGTTTTCTCCTGATCCTTATCTCAACACATGAAGCCTTCATTAATTTTTTCTTTCCTCTGCCCAGCTGTGGCAGGGGAGGGTGAGTGTCTTTCATGGGTGCCTGGCACTTGGCCAGTGTCAAACCACAACAAATCCATACACAGCCAGCACTGACAGCACACATCAGTCCTTCCACCCTCCCTGGGTGGAAAAGTCATGTGTAGGAAGGCAGGAGGTGGGAAAGCCTGGACAGTTCAGGGTCCAGATGTCTTCTAAGCATGGCTGTGACCCTCAGGGTGGGCTGGACTGTGGGGCTGAAAGTGGGGTTTAAGAAGTGTCTCTAAAGTAGCTGCTTGCCCACCCTGACACTTTGGTGTGTGATCCAAGAGCCCAGACAATCTTTTGCCGCTCCTGTTGCAGCAAATGAGCAAACAAAAAACCCCACAACATAAAGTGTTTGGTGAGCAAGAGAAGTGGAAAAATTCATTGCCAGTAAGTAGAAAAACAACCCTCCACATGCTTCTTCCAGAGAGACACATTGTAGGACACTGTGGCATGTGAGTCCTGCCAGAGCTGGTGTGGGTTGTGTGGCTGTCTCCTGGCTGGCTGGAAAAGTCACTTGCAATATGTCTGTCTGTGAGGATGTGTAAATTTTGGCAGGGAAGACAGCCTGGTCTCATTCTCAGCCCTGATTCAAATGAAAATGATGTTATTTCCTACTCTGCTGGAATCCCTCTCGTTGCCATGGGTAAAATACTCTTAACTGTTGGTGTTCAGGCTGTATTTTCTGTGTGAATCTGGGAACTCACAGGAGCCCCTCCGCCCACCTTGGGGCTGAGAGAGGCCCTACCTGCTGTTTTTATCAGATTGCAATTATATGAACATCTTGATGGCTGGATTTAGAATTTCCTGCTAATAAAAGTGTGGTGATGTTAATGGGTTTGTGATCAGGAGATGGGATCTGATTTACTGTATATTTCCCACTTCTTTCTGCATGTCCTGGGAACAGAACCCCAGGCTGGTGGTGCTGTGGGACAGTCCCTGCTGCCATGGGCAGTGCTGCACGGACATCATGTTTTGTCCTGTGCTCCTTGACAGGGCAGGGCTTGTCCTTCACGAGCCTCTCTTCATCCTCTGGCTACACCAGGCAGGAGGAAGATTTCCTTTGCAATGGGATGGGCTGAGAAGCAGATGTGACTTTCAAGAACATAATGAACACTTTAGACTCAACCTACACATGGGAACTGTGTGGGGTTACAGCGAGGGGTGTGCTTGAGGCAGGGCAGCTGCACTGGATTTTATCCTGGGCTCAGGAGAACCCCAGACACACTTTGATGAAATCCACTAAACCTCGTTGCAGGATCAATGCCAAAGAGAAACACCAGCAGGTCTGAGGCTGCCATGCTAACAGCCACTCTCATCTGCTCAGGAACAAATGTTTGGCCACAGAATACATAGTTTTTATCTGTGTGCATGGAATTACCAAAACCAAATCCATCAATTTTTCCTTTTTTGACATTTCCAAATGTTTTTACTGCCTAATTAGCTGCAAAGTGCTGGTGCAAGTTCAGTCTCTCTGGGGTTAAAAGCAATGAGTGCCTTGCACAGGCTGTTGTAGTCTCAGTCTGTGGTTGTTGAGTTCAGCATTTTTGGTGTATGTGTTTGAAAGAGTGATTCACTTATTTTTGCTCAGGGCAAGCTCAGTTTCAGCCAGGAGCAGGCCAAGGAGGATATGGGTTTGGTTTTGCAAAACCTCATCTGTGACTTTCAATTTGCTAATCCAAACCCAGAACTAAAGGGTGGCTGGGGTCCAGCTTGCAATTTATCTAAAATGATTGAAAACCAAAGCTGAGGTTTGGGAATGTGGATCTTCTTTTAACCCTCTCTCGCTCCATCATTTTGTCTTCTCTTTGAAAAAAGAATAAGCAGGAGACATTCTAAATGACCATCAAACACCAGAAAACTTTTGATGGCATCTTTTTTGATGACATGCCCTTTTCCTGATGATTTATTTCCAGCTGGCTTCAGTCTTGCAGAGCTCAGGGAGATAAAACTTCAGAGGCTCTCAGCCTGGAGCAGATTTGCATCCAGAGCAACACAGGGGTGCTGGGTCTGTGGTGCTGGTACTGTTTTCTTCTTGGCTCTTCTCAAGGAAGAGCCTGGGCTGTCCCAGGGGACAGGGGCGAGCACTCCTAATCCAACCCTGCAGCCTCTCCCCAGCCCTGCCCCTGATAAACACAGGATGTAATTGGGCAAAGGGACATTGTCCTGTTTTATGCCTGGGAAAACAAGGCTGAGAGGCAGGAACAGAGTGCCCAAGGGGATGTGGCAGAGCCAAATCCCCAGTTCAGGCTTTCTGGCTCTTTCTTTTGGTCTCAGGGCCACAGTTTGGAGGGGCTGGAAGGGAAGGCTGTGATTTCATCCCTGTGCAGTGGCAGGGGAGCAGCAGTGTATCCTTTACCCTCCCACACAGGCAGGCAAAGCACAGTGTGATCCTTCTGGCTGTGCTCCCCTCCTCTCCTGGGCACACTCCTGCCGAGCAGAGCCCTCTGTCCCCATGGCAGGGAGCAGCTCAAACAAAAGGGTTCCTGTCAGAGGATTTTATTTCAGCTTTCCAAGAGCCTCCCAAACACAGAGCTGCAGTGTCTGCGAGGGAGCAGGAATTGAACATCTGGTAAAGGTTAGGGTCAAACATATAAATGGGGGAAGCACAGCACATTTCATTAAAATACCCAATCTGTGACGTCAATTAAACTGATCAAGCCCTTCTGCCTTGCAGTTAGGGAACCATTAACTTTATCCAGTGAAGAGTGTTTATATGGAAAATATGAGGCCAGGAAGTCTCTCCTGATTGTGATATTGAGGCTATCAAAGGAGCTTGCTCTCCCTTTTTTATTTTTAATCTCGACATGTTGCTTTTCCACCCTGTTACAGTAAGAGCAGCCTCTTGCCTGGCCCCTGTGGGGTGACATTCACCATCCCCTCACCAGCCAAGCTGCTGCTGCTGCCTTCTGCCTCTCCTGGGCTCAGATGCCACAGGAGCCTGTGGAGCCACTCACCCTGGTCCCTTTTGCACAGAGCTGTGCCAGGCAGCTTCCGACCACACGTGCACAGCTTGGCCACTGCCCAAAGTACACTTGGAAGTATTAAGACTAGGTTTAGGAGAGTAATAAAAAAAATAGCTTCCATGGGAACAAAATTTCTGTTCTTGCAGTTGTTTAAAATGCAGGATACTCTGTCTGCATGGGCATAAAATGTCAGGGATTGATGTATGACACCCCAATGTGCTCATGGACAATTGGAGTTGTGGGGTTCATATATAAAATGAAAGAGTTAATGTTTTTCTCTAGTAATTCTGGTTCATTCAAAGCCTGTTCAGTTCCTGCCAGGCAAGTAGAAATCTTGATCTCTGTGCTCAGGAACAAAAAGAAGCTGCCATTGAATTACTTGATGGCAGGGTCTGGTTCTTGGAAATCTGACCAAGGGTAAAACTGGCAGCATTTGTTATGTGCCCAGGGAAACCTGCCCCTCTCAGCTCCTCAGCATTGCCCTGCAGCCCTGCTATGCTGTGCTTGGGTGTCCTGGAACCCTGCAGTCAGGCTGGGATTTCACCCTCACAGGGGCTGTGCTCAATCACCCACCCAGTCCATGGCTGTGCTGGGGGCTGAGCTTCTCTGCTGTGCATCTATCCATCCATCTGTGGCTGTGCTGGGGGCTGAGCTTCTCTGTCCTGCATCCATCCATCCATGGCTGTGCTGGGAGCTTCTCTGCTCTGCATCCATCCATCCATGGCTGTGCTGGGAGCTCCTCTGCTCTGCATCCATCCATGGCTGTGCTGGGAGCTGAGCTTCTCTATTCTGCATCCATCCATCCATGGCTGCGCTGGGAGCTTCTCTGCTCTGCATCCATCCATCCCTGGTTGTGCTGGGAGCTTCTCTGCTCTGCATCCATCCATCCATGGCTGTGCTGGGAGCTTCTCTGCTCTGCATCCATCCATCCATGGCTGTGCTGGGGGCTGAACTTATCTGCTCTGCATCCATCCATGGCTGTGCTGGGGGCTAAACTTCTCTGCTCTGCATCCATCCATCTCAGGTTTTGATCTTCTACCCGTCTATCCTCCTTGACTTTTCTGATGGCTGCCTATCAGGAAGGAGATTTTATTTTATCCCTTGTCTTAAATCCTGGGTATGTATTTCTGTTGCTGAAGTCTTTTCACAGAATCTCAGAATTAACTAGGTTGGAAAAGACCTTTAGGATCATCTAGTCCAACCTATGACCTAAAATATTCCGATTTCCTGAAATTCTCTTTCTTTACAGAGATAACCAAATCTCACTCACCTTACACACCTTGCCAGTGCTAGTCATGGGTCAATTTAGCCTTGACTTTCTTGCAGAAAAACCTCCAAATCAAACTCCCTCATTGGAGAAGGGGTCTCCCTGCAAGTGGGGTTTTTTCCTTCTTTCTTCTTTTTAAATTTGAAATAGCTTTTGTTTAAATTCTGACCAAGCCCTTTGCTTTCTGTGACCTGATCTTAGGCAAAGCAGCTGGAAAAACAAAAGAACTGTAAAAGCTGCAAAACACATAAAGTATGGACAAAACCATGAGAAAAAAAAATGGGTTTCTTGCCATGCAGCTGGGTGGTCCACATGGAACCTGGGGATTGCACTGAGTCTTGTGAAACTTAACACACCTCTGAGCACAAATATCTTCTCTACAGGATCAGGCACCTCATTCACCTCCTGTTACACCCCCAGATTTTTCTAAAGGCATGTGGTGCTGCTTTAAAACTGCCCTTTGTGAAGCTGAAGGACAAGTACTGGAGGACAGATACCAATGTCCACCTGAGCTGTGAGAATTGGTGTCTTCTTAGGAATTTTCAGTATTGGATTTGAAAAACACACTTTGCTGTGAATCCAGTCCGAAAGAATGGCTTTGTTCTGTCAATCCCTGAAGGCAGCACCTGGGAATATTGCCATGGAAGACTCAGGGGTGTAACACCCTTTAAATCCTTGCACTGCCAGACACACTCATACAGGTGAGCTGTTCCCTTCCTTGCTGAGGAGCTGCCTGTGTCTGCTGGGGGTTTCTTGCACCTTTGTGGGCCAGGGCCAGGGAGTCAGGACTGGTGTTAGGCCTGGGATAACACACCTGGGTCACTCTAGACCTCTGTGTGTCTCCCTTGAAACATCACCAAGGGCAGATGGGCAGCTCCTCTCCCCTCACTGCAGTTTGAACATCCATTTAACAGGACAAGGCACAAACCTCATTTTCAAAAACAAGTATGTGAAGTTCTTGAGGTTGTGATCCAGGATGGGTCAGCCAATGCGCTGTGTTTAAAAAGCATTACAGTATTCAAAACGAAATAATTTTTCTCCTTTGAATCATGGCAGTTAACTGAAGTGCTTCCAGACCAGAGCCAACTGTTTGTAATTGGATATTAAATTTGTTTTGTGTAGTTTAGCACTGAGTCTCCATGTTGTCTGAGCAAGTAAAACCAAAATAAATTTTAAAATCTTTCAAAGTCAAAAGGATTTGCCAAGCCTGAGAATATTATTTTGTACTCTAATTAGCTGATTTGTCAGAATAAGAAGGAAAACAACTCTTGGCTGCACTCAGTTTATTGAGGTGCTGCCCAAACCCAGACAGTGCTGATGGGGGGTTCCCACTGGTGACTATCAGGAGGCTCAGCCTGCCCTGCCCAGGTGTGGCCCTGCTGGGAACTGAAGTGTGGGCAGTGAAGGGGAGGTTGGCATGGCCCAGTCTCATATGACACAAAGTTTTCTTTTTTGTGTTGGCTGCAGCTGCTGGGCTGCTGGAAAATGTCATTGACTCATGGCCAGAGATGGCACATTGCTGACAGTCTGACAAGAACACCTCTGTCCCAAGGGATTATTGATCATTTGAGCATAGCTGTGACAAGAACTGCTGAACATTAGCCAAAAGACAGGTTTGTTATATTAAACTGAAAATAGATGTCCCTGTACAGTGAGGCACTCAGCCCAAGAGCACAAATTGATGTATCCCCCTTCCTTTTCACAGGGTGACACAAATGGTGGTTTAAAGCTTAAACATTTAACATTTCCTTTTTGGCCACTTTTGCTGCATGAGCTTCTAAAAGTGTTGGAGCTGTTCTCAGAATATCATGAATTTATGTCAATTTTGCTTCTTATTTGTCCCTAGTGAATGACCCAAGGTATAGTTAAATGCTTACCAGATAGGTAGTTACTTACCTGGGAGCATGAAGTAATTTCATTCCCATGTGCATCAAGCTGGCCATTTGTGTGGAGATTGGCAAACCAGGGCCTCAGCAGTCACATGGAGACAGGAAACTCATGATTTTCCAGTAAATCATATAAAACTCTAAGCAGTGCCTGCTTTCAGAACAGAACTGTATTTTGGCAGAGTTCACACAGGTCTGTAGTGCATCTCAGGGGTTTTTGCCAGCTGGGCACAGCTCAGTTCACCTTGTGCTTATGAACATTTTCATGGACAGCTTCACAGCATCCTGCCTTCCCCTTCAGCTCGGGCCTTTTTGGATACCCTGGACCAAGATTTCACTCAGAGAGGCTGAAATATATGGACTGCATTGACAAGAGCAGAGAGAAACCAGAATGCTGAGACAAGTAATAACAAGATGTCCAATGCATGACATCAAAACTTGACTGAAGCTAAGCCTACAGATACAGACAGAGCCAGCAGACAGATGGGAACCACAGAGGAAGCCAGGAGGGAACAGTGAAGAGATGATAAGACAGTGGCCAGGAAAGAACAATGCAAAATTATTTGGATTAAATTTGCAGCAGAAAACCAAGTCTGGTGCCAGGAAAGAAACCTGAGGAATATGGCAGGACTGACTGCAGTGCAGCTGTTGGGTCTGGACAAGAGAGAGAGCCCAAGTGTCAGAAGGAGGAGAGCAGAGGCCTAAATGTCTCCACAGCAGGGGGACATAGCTCCTTCCTGGTCAGAGGGAAAATCTCCCAGGAAAGGCCCTTGCTGCAGGCTGGGGTCCTGCTGCTGTCCAAAGGAACACAAAGTAACCGGTGGGTGTGGAGGGAGCAGAGACAAAACAAAAAATCCTGGTGGTAAACAGAGTGGAAGTGGGTGAGGCAGGGGACAGGATCCAGTTTGGAGTGACATCAGTTATTTATGACTGTTTGTGTCCCCATATCTTTTATCTCCCAAGGAAGGCAGAGGCTTTGTCCTCAGGGGCCAGCTGTCCCCGCCTGAGAGCAGCAGGGACAGGGACCACGTCCCTGGGATGGAGCTGGGCCACAATGACCCTGTGCAGGGATGGGAAGGGCAGCTTGGGGTGTTGGAATGGGGACAGTCTGCTGTCACATCCAGCCTTTCCCTGGGGGCAAATGAACCAACTCACAGAAATGTGTGTTTCTGTGAAGGAAGAAAAACAGAGGTGACAGTGAGAATGAGGTTTGAGCACAGTGGGATGAAGCAGTTCAAGGAGTCCATCTCTACTCAACAAAACACTTTGGGATGTGCCCACTTTGGCATCAAAGAAGTCCTGATGCCTTGACTGAGGTTTAGGTATAAGCTTTTTCTGTGTTTCTGAATCAAGCCAATGCTTGATTCAGAAAAACAGAAAAACTTTGTGAACTTGAAATCAGGGAGAGCAAAGCCAGTCTTGCTCTATTTTTCATGTTTGTTCCCAGAGGCTTGTTGACAAAATTGTGATCTGTACTGTTACAAAAGAACTCTGGGACAGAATTATTTGAATAGAGAGCTATAAGTGATAAAAATCTGTTTATACCACAACATCTCCAGCCAAATGATTGACGTATACATTTCTGTCCTTCCATTGATGTAACTTTTCAATTTCCTGTTGGTGTCTAAGCTTGATTTATTTTTCCATTTATTTGGGTTTCACAAAGAGCACTAAAGAGCTTGGCACTTGGGGCTCTTTTTTTCTTCAGTTCAACCCTCTTAGTCCTCGATCACTTCATTGTTTCTGCAAACAATGAAAAAGAGATGTAAAGAACAGCTGAGAACAGCTGGGTTGCTCACCAGGTGTCTGACTGGTATTCGAGTGTCCTCTTTTGAGGGAGGCCTGTATTCCCTGAAAACAAAACAAAACACAACAAAACCAAAATTAATTCAGAGTTCACTTTATTTGCTGCCGTCACACATGATGTGGCACAGATTTGCAGATCTGAAAGAAGCCTAAAAAAGCAAAACAAATAAGAAAATCTGCTCCAGGAAAGCTCAGGGTTTTTTCTCTCCAGTTGCGCCCCAGCTGAATTGAGCAAAGAGCTCTGCAGGGCCTTTTGAGGCAGATCCTGCCAAGTTAATTTGAGAGACTCCTTTCTCATCATCTAACTCCCCTCTGCCTCCCTCACCCAACATCTTACTCAGAGTCAGGAGCCAGGCCTGGAGACCTCTGGTTTTGAGGAAATGACTCCTATGATTTATTCTGCCAGCGAATCTGCTCACTAGGGCAAAGACCCTCTACCCATCCCCAGCTCACAAAAGTCCCCTGGTTCCTAAAAAAGCAGCTGCATGTTGCCAGTCATCCCAAGGGTGCAGGATCTTGAATGCAAATCAAGAAAAAGCAGACTGAATTCAGGAGCAAAACTGATTTATTGCCCACAGATTGGTAACACAGTCACAGCAGCACTCCAGTGTGCCCAGGAATAGTGATGTACTCCTGACATCCTGCCCCATCGAGGTTCATTCAAGGCAAACAGAGAGAGGCAAACACACCTCTGTCACCCTGAGGGAGGACACACAGATTTAGTGGCAAACAGAACCAGGAACTGTTCAGCAGCTCTGTCTGCAATGGCAAAAATTGGTGAGCAGCACTGCCCAAAGCTGGAGCCTTCAGTTCCCATTGTGCCCCTGGGTACAGCAGCTTCTCCTGGATGTCTGTAGCCCCTGACTTTTCTGGGAGGATGCCAGCACCTATTTTCCTCTTCCAGGCCACAGTTGTGTTGGTGGAGAGGTTACCAAACCCAGCACACCCCCAGATCTGGGCACAGCAAGTGCCTCTTGCTACCACTCCACCTGAAAAATCCTCATTTACTAGGAATAAGGAGAGAAAGTATATAATCCTTAATCTTCATAGGCAATAAGAAGCCTTTGTGATTTCTCAGATTAAATGCTTTACTACCTACAATAACAATTTGATTTCTGACAGTCACAATTAGTTCATAGCCCCTGTTCAGCTAAACACACACACCTGAATCACTGTGCACTGTGTGCACCTAAACCCGTCCCAGCTCAGCAAGGCATCTCAGCATGGACTTCAGGGCCAGGTAAAGAAGGGAAGTTTATCCTTAAAGTTATTTGTGCAGCTCCAAGTCAGAGCAATGGAAAGGATAGGATAGTTTATGTGGATTAATTTTGAGTTTGACAGAAAACTCAGATGGGGTAAGCAAAAGGAGTTTCATTGAATTTGGTGCAAGCATGTCTACATCATTAATTTTATATCTGCATCATCTTGATGGGCTCTTGAGTTATGGGACAGAAGAAAAATCAAGCAAACAGCCCAGCTACAGAAAAATTGAAACCCAGTTTGAGTCAGCTTTATCCATGCCAGGACACCTGCATTCAATATCAAGCATTTCATGTTTTTTCCTCCTGTTTTTAAGTGATTTCACCATTAATAATGAGAAGGAATTCACATTTGCATGGACACGGACAAGCAGACTGACTAAATATCTCAGAGCACATCAAAATAGATTTGCCACAATTTGGGGTAATTGAGCTTTCATTGTAAAGTTACTTAGAGATGAAAAATGAGGATATTTCCTTCCTCCAGGTATTAATAAAAGTGGTATTGATCAAATTGTAAGGATTTATCTGATATGATTTATCTGACATGAAGATTCAGATCACTGTTCTAAAATCAAGTAATGAATTTTCTTTTTCACATCAAATCTGTCTTTCTGGTTAACAAAAAAAGGTCAATTAAATGTTTAGCTCTTTTATATGAACATTCAGCATAATTTCAGTTACATCCTGCTGGAGATTATGGAAAGGATTCCTGTCTGACTGTCACACCTTGTGACCCAACTGGTCTGGGTCAAACCTCTAACCCATCTATCCCTCTCTCATGCAGCATCCTGGGCTTGTGCACACCCTCTAAATTAAAATTGATTTTTTTTTTGCCTGCAAAATCCCTATCCAAAGCAAAAATGTCACAGCACAAAGCCAGCTCCTTTAGGGTTTTGCTCCTTGTAGCATCAAATAGAGCCAGTTCTGGTGCCAAGAGAGCCCTCCAGAAGGAAGCTGGGATAGAAGCAAACACCAGCACCCCATTTCTGCTTGAACAATCTCAGCTGGGCAGGGATTTGAGGGCCACATCTCACTGGGA
>NW_005054395.1:1173734-1175119 GCF_000277835.1 Geospiza fortis | reverse complement strand
TCTGCCCCCTCATAACAACTGTTTTAATTTTCTTGAGGACCAGATCCTCTCCAGCTGAGACTTTTCTAGTAAGCTGATTTGCAATAAAGGAAATTGAATATAGGTTAGTATGTTTGCCTGCTGGGTACCAGGGGCTGCAAGTGGGAAGTGTTTTCATGGATGTGGTAGCAATGGTGTCTGAGCTTTTAGGGAGAGGAGTAGAGATCTGTAGGTAAGGTTTGTGAGCTTAATCTGATAACACCTTAGTCTTTGTTCTGAGCTTCTTTTATTCAGCATGATTCAGGATATGCTTAACCTCAGGTGCCAGCTGTCTCTCACAGTCTCAGTCAGACACTTCCCTCACTGATGTGTGTATGGGGTTGGGGTCCCAAGAGGGCACTGAGTACAAATAATTCATCAGACCCATTCTGCATCATAAGAACTACTTTCTATTTTACCTTTTTTTTTTTCTTGAATTCTATAATTTTCTCAAAAGCAGCATTTTCATGTCAGGGTATCAGCTGTCAGTTTCTCTGGGTCTGGACTGAAGGCACTTGAGACAGTAGTTCATGTTGGGACTCAGGTGTTTATTATTTCTTATCAGTAAAACAGTCTCACTACTGTGAGTTTGGCAATTTTTCATTAGAAGGCACAAAATGGCCAACAATCTCTTGTTACAAGGTCTTTTAAAACTAAACTATCCAATTAAGAACTGACACCTAGTTTATTTTCCCTTTTAACCCAATAACTGATCCCAAAGGGCCCACAATGTGGACTTTTCTGCCCAATTACAAAATACCACCCAAACCCATGAGGAAGAAGAAGCATGAAGAAGAAATCCAGGATGACACCCTGTGCCCTCCATCTTGCTTCCATCCACTACATACTAAAAATCCCAAAACCTCAATTTCTCACCAAATGATACACCTACACTGCTCTCTATAATCCATTTCACACTTTTGTGGATTCTAATCTATCTTGAAGTCTGGGAAACTTTCTCCCTGAATGAGGGTCAAAGTCAGTGCTGCCCTGGGGGGCAGGGCACCCCGGAGCAGACAGAGAAATATTCCCGGTGCCCTGGGTTTCACATTTTCACTGCTGTTTTCTGCTGCTGTAGAGATGGAACACAGAGCAAATGCAGCTGTACAGCAGGAAGGAGTTTAACCACTGTGGTAACACTTGCCGGAGCGAGCAGGCACGGCGGGGCCTGCGCTCCCCCTGCAGGCCTCGGCACAGGGCTGGCACCAGGGAGACGGAGAGGTTAAAAGCAGAGCGGAATGGTAAAAGCAGAAGATATTAAAGAGCAGAAGAGGTTAAAAGCAGAGGTTCCCCTTCTGGCAGGCGGGGCTGGCTCTCTCAGGGGCGTTCGGCGGCAGCGGGGTCCACCGGCGGTGCCCCGGTGCCAC
>NW_005054395.1:1153094-1173678 GCF_000277835.1 Geospiza fortis | reverse complement strand
GGCAGGGATCAGGGCTGGGGAGCTCTGTCAGCTTAAAAACCCGAGCTGATAGAGGCCTGCAGGGAAAATCAGCAAACCCAGCCGTGAAGTCGCGCTGTCACCTTGTTCATTTTGGGTTCTTGTTCAAGTCTCTGGTGCTGCCGGCTGCTGTCTGTGCCTCACCTTCTGTTATTTTTTGTGCTGCTGGTGAATTCCAGCTTCCTTTCCTCAAAGTTCTCAGATCTATTGCATTATTCTGGCATAGGGAAATACATAGGCCATAGGAGACGTGGGAGAGTAGGGGAAGGGGGCAAGTGCTTCTAGACTCTGGCAGAGTTTGTGCATCACCTCAGAAGCCCTGGGCTACACACACCCTCATGTATGGCCCCTCTCAAACAGCCTGCCTTGCTCAAACTGGCATTTGGGCACCCCAAGTGGCTCAGTGGTTCTGCCCTTGGTGGCTGCACGTCAGTGGGTAACAGATCTGCTTTCCCTGGATTTGCTCTGGGCACTCGGTTTGGACTGTAGGTACTGGGGTAACTGTGGCTCCTGATCACACCAGGTTTCTCCCTGTGGTCCTGGAATCTCTGCAATTTCCCTCTTAAATTATGACTTGTGTGAGGAAGGCAATGGGCTGGGGCAGCTGCCTGTAGCCTCTAAGTGTCCACCTTTCCTGTCCTGAGCAGCAGGGACTTGGCAGGACAAGGTGTTATGCTGGTGTTGTCCTTTCTGACACCGCACCTCAGCCCGTTCACTCTTCTGTCAGAATATGCTGCTATTGCTGCCATCCCTATTCCCCTCTTTCTCACTGCAGCTGGATTGAGATGATTTCTTTTTGAAGGGCTGTTTTTAGTGATGACACCATGGTTAAGTCAATCAGGGCAGGCAGTGATGACTCTCCTTTGGCTGAAATGGGCTCAGCTGTGCCAGCGCTTCCCACAGCACACGAGGCTCTGCTGCCACCTCAGCCTTCAGCTCAAGAGCACAAGGAAGGGAAATGATCTTGGCTTCCACATGTCTGAGTCTAGCAGAGCCTGAATATTCTGCCCTGGGCATCCCTCTGATGCCTTGTGTGCTGGTCACCCTCCTGAGCTGCTGGCTTCAGTCCTCCAGCCAAAAGTGCCTGTGGAGCAGCCCTGAGCTGCTCTGCAGAGATGGCACAGCAGGTGCTGAACTCCTCCATGGGGTCAGACAATGTTGTTTCCTGCAGACTGATTTATCCTCTTCAACGATTGCCTGCAATTCCTCTGCAACTTGTGCTGTTGTTGCTCTCCAAACAGAGCTTTTATAGCTCCCTCCTAACACAACCCTTTTTATAAATCTTTTTTTCTTTCTGATTGTAGGGAGGTTCTTTGCTGTTTTACCAACATCTGAACTTTTATACTGTGAAATTCATTGTGCAATGGCTTCAAACAAAAATTACAGAAAATACCTAGTTCTCTGTTACATGCATCTTTTTCCTTTATCTCTCATCCCAGCTGAGCTGGGTGTTTGCAGAAGAAAAGATGCTTTCTGTGCAGAAGTGTCTATAAACTGAGGTGGACAAAATGAGAGGAGAAAAACTAAAGGAAGGCCTGAGTGTGGAGTTGCACCAATGGCAGCTGCTGGCCTTGGGTCTCCAACAGGGAGTTCTGCCACTTGGGAAGGCTTTTTGTCAAACATGAAATAATGGAATACTAGCATGAATGAATAAATAAGCTCCAGCTAAGCCACTTTGAGAGGTTATAGCAGAGGTTTTGTGCAACCCACCATCCCTGCAGCCTGCACAACTGGTGACAGAGTTGGTCCGGCCTTTGAAGCAACTGTAGCGCAGATGATTTTTGGAGATCTAAGGAAAATGTGTCCTCCAGGTGCTGTCTCACAGTCACTGCTTGAGGCAGTGCTTTGCCCTGACCATCTCCTGGCTCTGCTTGCCTGGGGGAGCACACACACAACATCCTGAGCTTTGTCCCAGCCCTACAAAGCTCCTAACACTCTGTGTCTTGGGAAATGTGTTCCTGCTCACTGCAGAGCTGGGGCAGCTCTCAGTACTCCATCAGTACTCCACGTGCAAACAGGAATTTGAGTGACTTTTCTATAGAAAAGGGTGCAGGCATAAAGAGCCTGAGGAGGGTGAGATGCCAAAGGCTGGTGAGGGATGGTCAGTGATGGAGTTGAGGTCCCAGGATGGGTAGGAGGGAGCAGTGTCAGGCAGGGGAGGACTCCAGGACACTGATCCTGAGAGCAAGGCCAGCTTGTTGGGGTGAGGCTCCTCTATAAAAACTCCAGTGTGCCTGTGGATGAGGTTCCTGTGGATGAGGTACTGTGGTGCTCCTCTTGCAACAGGACTACTGGCAGATGGTGTTAGACCCTGGCAATCCTTGGGCACAAGAATATCAAATGGTGAACATCTGGTTTGCCCTGGACATGGGCTGGGAGAAGGAAATAAATGGTATTGAAGCCAAGTCCCTTCCTAGGCTTCAGTTTTCAGCAAACTGACTTGGACAAAGGCTGCTGGGAGCTGCTCGGGCTGAAGGACAGGAATCCTGGGAATAAAACAAAAGCATAAATATGAGATTTTGCTGCAAACCAGGCCCTGGGAGGAGGTGCCTTGAAATTATCATCTACTTTCACCCTTAACAGAATGTTTTAAGATGCTGTGGAGATGTCGAAACAAGGAGGCTTTTTTGTCCCCAGGAGACCATGTCTGCAGCAGCACAGAAGGTGCTGTGGCAAAGTAGTACCAGATTTTACATTTTGAAAAGTCCCTCTAAAAGCTGGCATGATGCCTATCTAAACTAAACACTTTAGGTATGTATCTCCCTGCTGCAATGTTAGACAGTAATCTGAAACAAAGCTATTGATGTGAAGGACTTTGGAGGAGACAATTCAGGTTTGGAAATCCCATAAACTTTTCTTTTGTTTTGTTTTGTTTTGTTAGCACAGTGCTAAGTTCAGAACCCAGGCTGCCATTTGAGGAACAGTTTAAAGGACTTAATGTAAAATCCCATCTCTGTCTCAGCATGGAGACTATATAATATTTATCACTCTGGTACTGATCTTTTGTAGCACAACATGATTGAAATTTAAGGCTGTGAAACCCATCGCCCTTCAAATGTGCTGGTGCTTCTGAGAATTTTGGAGGGATTTCCAAAAGAATTTCATCTTCCCAGCGATCACTGACACCAAATCCCAGCTCCTATCACCATTGCTTTGGATGAAAGTGCATAATTAAGAGCCTGTCTTGAAAAAAATCTCAGCCTCATCTAAACCACATCTGACAGCCAAATGCTGAGCTTCAGACACAGCATGTGGTGTGTGACAGGCACAGAAGAGCAGGGACACACAAATGTGCGTCCCGGGTGCCGTGGGGTTCCCTCCCTCTGCCAAAGGTGCCACTGGCAGTGCCAGCCTTGGGATTACTCTGATACAAACTTCTCCTCAGCTAAAGAGCTGTGAGGGCAGATGGCGGGTGGGGGATGCAGCTCTGTTGACCTTAAGGCGAGTGCCATGTGTGAGGCCCGGGCGGCAGGATGGCCCCATGACATATTTCTTACAGCTTAGACGCGCCAGAGCGGATCCTGCTGACACGTAAAGCCCTTTTCCACAGCTCTGGCACTGCTGAGAGCTGGGACAGCCTAATCTCTTCCTGAAGGCCTCCTGTGCTGTAACCAAAACCTTGGGGTTTTGCATGGAGAGGTGAATGTGCTGATGCAGGTCTGTGGTGCTCCTTGGCACGATCCCTCTGTGCTGCCTCCCTGGTGTCCTGGACATCTCTGGCTTCCAGCAGCCAGGGTGGTCTCTCTCCAAGCACTGTGTGGGTGACAAGTGGCAGCTCTCTGTGTCCCTACTCCCTTGTCAGCTTCAGAGACATAAATCTGGAAGGTGCAAAAGGCACTTGAAGGGTTTGTGGTCAGGAGCCTGGCGCTGGTGCCAGGCACTCACAAACATCACCCTCTTCTCAGCCGAGGATCCACACAGGAAAAAGAAATTGGCAGCCCCCTGGCTGCAGAAATGCTGCAGTTTTGTTGGACTTCTCACACTTGGGAGACTCAAATGAGACAGAGCAACCTGTGGGAAGCAGGATCCTACAGAGGGATTTGTGCAAGGACTGGCTGGGCAGTGTGTGACAGCAGTGTGACGTGTCCTTGTAATACTGACAGTGACCTGGGCGATAAACATCTTTAATTCTCTTTAAAACACTGCTGTAGCACAAGCCCAGGGCAGAAAGAATTTAGTCAAAACCAGGATCAGGCTTGTGAGATTTTGAGAAAAATTACCTTGCAAATAACTTAATTATTTCTGTATTCATTTCCTAATTACACAGGTCAGGTTTTTTCAGCCCATGAGTCCAAACCCACCTGGGGAAGGGAGGCTCTGCAAAATGCCCTTAGAGAAAACCCAGTTTAGTACCTGCCCACCAAGGAAAAAGGTGGTCCCTGGGCAAGGGGAATGTTTTCCTATCAATATAGCAATCAAATTTAGCTTCTGCCACTGTAGGCAACGTGGCATTAAAAGAAGGAGCTTAAGTTATTAAACTGAGCTGCTTTAATCGTCCCGTTCGGGGAAATCCATTGCTACAGGAGACCTGAGGATTAGTGTATTTTTACCACAAAGCCAATACATCTATTCTGATCAGTTAGCACTTGCTCATTCGTGCATATGAAACTTCATTCTCCAGGTTTGCCCTGTCTAGTATGGGTCCAAATGGAGTTTTATTTGGAGATTGACCCCGTTACCTTGAATCTCATCATTCTGGTATCTAGCTATGTCATTCTGCTTCTGGTTTTCCTGATCTCCTGCGTGCTCTATGACTGCAGAGGGAAGGATCCCAGCAAGGAATATGCTCCTGAGGTCCCTGCAGACAGCCAGCCCCCGATCCGGCTGGTGGTGATGCAGCAGGGCTCCCCTGGCACTCGCTGGGCAAAGGGGCTCGTCTCTGCCTACGAGAACCCTGCTGATCTGCCTGGGAAAAGGACTACAGTTGTGTGAGGGACCCTGCCTGGAGCTCCAGTCCCTGCCTCTCTGCTATGTTTACTCCCCGTGTGCAGAAGGATCACGCGATCCCCAGGTAGGTTCAGATTTATTTGATGTGGTGCCATTGCTCAGGGGATCATTTGGGGTTGAGCTGTGCTCTGCATCGATATGAGCTCACAGTTCTGCCTGCCAGCCATAAAGAGACTAATTTCCATTTCTGCTGCTGCCTTGCAGCCCACTGGCAGCCAGCAGCAGTGACGCTGTTATCCTCTCAGGCTCTGATGAGGGGCCTTGGTTTAATCTTGAGTTGTGCTTAGTGCAGTTATTTTGGCAGGGACACAGTGTTGTTCAGAGCATCCCACCCCAATGGGCTGAGCTCTGCTGCCCCACAGCCTCGGCACATCTTCCTCAGTCATGCAAATGACCTTGGAAGGCTGTTCCCACCTCCCCAGGGAGAGCAGAAACACCAAGCATTTTCGAAGAATAGGGATAGTGCCTTTTCTGTGGAAGCCAGCTGCTGCTCCCATCAGAATTCAACACTTTCCATGTTGTCTGTGAGCTCCCCTGAGGGCAGTGCCAGGCCTGTCTTGGCACTTATTTTCTGTAGGTAGAACACAAGCTCTACTCTTAGGGAGCAGAGCAGCCCTTGCCCTGCACAGATCCCCTGGCAGGATGCAGTGTGCTTCCTGGAAAAGCTGGGTACAATGCCTCCTGCCCAAGGGGAAGTGGGAACTGAGGTGAATTCACCAGTAATGTAAAACGTGTGTCACCACTGTCCAGTGGAACAGGAATTTCTGAGCCCACATTTCTGATTTTAGTGTCCATCTCCACGTGTCTGACCCTGCCTCTTGCCCTGAGCCTTCCTTCAGCTATATCAGGTTCCTACTGGGCCATATCAAGGCTGTTATTGTATCTCCAGCAAATCTAATGCTATCTGCATCAGGTCCTGCGATTCCCATGATTTCAGAGCTATAAGCTAAAGGCCTTTTTGGTTAACAAGTTTCTTCTACATCTTGCTGGTTTTCTCCCTCTCAGTGCTCCATGGGATGTTTAACACTAGGTTATTGTGTCCCTCTAAATAGTGCTCAGGTTCTTATATGTGATATTATTTAAATGGTGGGTTTTAACTGGGTATTAAGGGAAATAAGCACTGGACCGAGACTGTTGCAGGTGTCTATCCCATAGGCTATTTTATATAATATTAATGTGAAGTTACCACAGAGTCCTACAGAAAGCTGTAGTAAACACAGTGAGATTTATTACCTGTGTCAGGTGTCGTGGATGACTCACTGGATGCAGTGGTCCCAATGTCTTCAGGACAGGCATTTTAAATACTTCCAGAAATAAACTGCAGTGAATTTGAACCACAATTGAACAAAGCTGTTGGCTGGATTGCATGGTTTGTACTCCAGCTGGGTAGGAACAGTCTGCCTGTGCTACATCCCCAGACATGCTGGTTTCTGAATCAGCCACAGAGCATCCTGGCTTTGGCAATGAAATCTCAAGAGTACGTTTTATTTAACTGTATTTTAAGAAAAGGAGCCAGAATGCTTAGTGGTTTTTCTTTTGGTTTCTAAATTCTTGTGGGTGAACCCAGGCTTTGTTTTCAAGCTGTCCTTTGCCCCCTGGGAGTCATGGATATGCCTGGTTTGGGAAGGAAGCCTGAATTGGAAGGAAGGTTCCTGATGGGTGGGTTTAAACTGGAGTAAAACCCTTGATGATGAAACTGCTAAATCAGAAGTTGGTGCCATGATCCTCTTCCATGTATCATGCTGAAATAACTGTGTTGAATGTCTTCTTTAGGTTATTTAGCACTGAAAAAGTGCAATTTGTTGCAGCTGCTTTGGGAAAATGTGGCAGTGACTGAGCTGCTCGTGCGTTATGGCTGCTGTCACCCTCCCAGGGTGGGTTATCTCTCCTTGGGCTCTGCCATCTGCCTTCCCTTCAGCCTGTAAGCTCTTTGAAGCTTTTTGTGTGTCCATGTATCATTTAACATTCTAGGAGCCTTCTTGGTGATAAGGGATCCCTGGCATTCGAGAACAGAAATAATAACATTTGTTAATAAGACCTTGGGGGAGGACTAAAAAGAGCTCAAAAATATCACAAAGAGCATTGCACAGCTTGTGTGACACCAAATGCCACAGTGCCACCAAAGAAGCTGTGGTTCTTTGCTGAAGGTCATGCAAATAATGTAATGACACCACGTCACCATTTCATTGCCACTCTGTTTGTTTCTGTAGGTAAAACAGACTTGCAAGGCTGTGTTAATAAATACTTTCAGATAGCTGAAATTCTCCAGATATGGAGTTTTGTGTGCATTAACCACAGATCCCTGGCTCCTTGAAGCTTGATGGCAAAGCTGCTAATTTTGGCAGGGTACTTTTTCTGGCTTAAGCTTTAGGAAGTTGTGCCTGGGGAGGCTGCAGGCACAGGAGCAGTTTCCATTGTTCTCTCATGAGGACATTTGTCAGTTGTGATAGTTGGTGGACTCTGCTCCAAAACATGGAGGTAAAAGCAGCAAATGATACTTTCCTTCTGATAGCAGAAAGGTAAACATAGGATAAATCCCTTGCTGGGAAATGAAAAACTGAAGTGCATTGGGACTTTGTCTTCCCAACAGGAATAAAATGGCTTTCTTATATACTAAACGAATATTGGAGTAATTTGTTTTACTCGGCCAATATTGGAATATTGTTTATACTAGACCAGGATTGGAGTATTATTAGTGGGAGAGAGTCCTTGAGTATGTAAAGAGAATTCCAAGTAATCAAGTCCCTGTGAGTGAAATTACTGCTTTGGGGAGGTCTTTGCTGCCACGCTTTACTTAATGACTGTGTCAAGATTAATGCATGCAAATGGGCTTTTATCAGGCCAAGCTTGCCAGAAATCACCCTTGAAGCTGTGTTCCTTGGAGTGCTTGCAGTCCTCTGCCACGCCATTGGCATCATTGTGAGAAAACAGGGATGAGTACTCCCACAGGAGGTCTGCTGTTTGCATGAGTTGTGTGTAAAATGTGAATCCCTTGCTGGATTTCACACAGTACAAAACATCCTGAACCAGGCTTTGTTGCTTTCTATCCCAAACTGAGCCTTGCAGAGGAGCTCTGCAGAGACTGAGCTATTGCTTTGGGACACCTGCAGCATCTTCCAAGCCCTGTCCCACGTGGGAAGCACCAGGATGTGGCTTGCTTCTTCCCTCCCTGCTCAGTTGAAGATGGGTTTGTGCCTTGCTTAATCCTGCCTGTGCCTATGGAGACGTGCTTTGCCCAGAGGATTAGACAGGATTTTAAGGCCAGGATATCCAGCACAGAAGTCCTGTCCTGCAGCAGGTGCCCTTTGCAAATGAGTGAGATGTGGGTAAAATTGTATTAACATTTATTCATAAGCAATATGAGTGACAAGGATTTAGGAAATATGCTCTATTCCCAGTTCTGCCCTTGGATTATGGGGCATCCCTGGGCAACTCTTGTCCCCACTGTGATTTGTTCCATGTGTCTCTGGTTAGTTTTCTCTGGTCTTCTGCCCTCTGCACTGAGATTTCTCTCTTCTTAGTCATTTATGCAGTTCATAAGGGGGTTATCACTACAAAACTGGCACACAGGGGCTGCACTTGAATTTCAGCCCATGGACAAAGAGAACAAAATAAAATATTCTCCCACAACAATGCAGGTGGATCAGAGAAGTCGCTGAACAAGCCACATTAAATCTGGGCAAACCCTGGGCACAGCCTTTCAACACCTGCTTTGGCTGAGCTGTGGTCACCTTGGCACTCTGATATCTGTAGCTCTGTGATTTGAAGTGAACTCAGGGGTGCTGGGAGGATTTATTGCTGTTCTGCAGGAAGCAGGAATTCAGTCTGCACTGGCTCACTTACAGTTGGCTTAGTGTGCTCTTAGAGTCACAAATTACTGCTTCTGTAAAGCCTTTATTAAAGAGTTTTACAGAAACAACAGGAAAAAAGATTTCCAGAGTTCTCCAATATTAATTCAAGTCAAACATGTCATTAAATTCACTGAAAATTCATCTTTCATATGAGGCTGTTCCACTGTAAACATACTGTCTAAGCCTTTAGATTTCTTTTTAAAATCCCTAATAAGCCACTACATATGAGTAGAGGATTAGTCCAGACAGACTAACCCATATTTGCCAGGGCGAATTCCTTCCCATGCAGTGATTGTTTTGAATTTGAAAAGGGGTTAATCTTGTCTCATTTTTTTTATCAGCACATTTTTTCATCCTCTGATAGTGCTGAGTGTAGAAGCACAGTGACATGTCCAAGTCAAACCCCTTGGCTGTAAGAACTTAATAATTTTTACTGCCTAGAACTGCATCACCTTGAGTCATCACTCATTCAGCTTGTGTGATGTTGGTGCTTTGGTGGGAATGCCAGGAGGTAAGAATTAGTGTTGGGAGTTTAATTGAAATACTGTTCTTCCAACCATGACGCAATGCAGCTTTGGGGAGCCCATTTGTCATCTTTTAGAGGTTCCAAACCCCACAGCCCCGAGTCTCTTGAGCTCCCTGTGTACCTTTGCTATGGCAAAGCACTGCCCTCGTGTCCTGGCCCTGCTCCAGCCCAAATGACTTTGTGGCTCTCCCAAGTGCTTGAGTCCCTGTGCAGGATCTATTCTGCCACGTGGGCTCTGGGGGTTGAACTGAATCCACGTGTCCTGCTGGGGTCCCTGAGGGGCTCCTGCATGCAATGACAGCTGGAGCCTCAGCAAGGATGGGCATGTGAGCAGGATGGGAGGCATGTACATGTGCTGGAGTCTGCTGGTGGCTGCTGCCCCCGAGGAAAGCAGGTGGACTCCTGGGGCAGCTCTCAGGGCTCTGAGGTGAAGATCTGGCTCTTCATGCTAGAGTGGTGGAAAGCTAAATTAATTGTTTATAAATAAATTGCTCTGACATCCACAGCAGAAAGCTATCTGATTTAACTAGAGAAAATCATAGTGGAATGATAAAAAACAGAAAAATCTGAACAGATGCCTTCTCAAGCTTCTGTTCTGCTCCTGCTTTAGTTTCCTTACTTCCTCCTCACATATGCTGGTTTCCTTGGAGACACTGCTCCTTGGTTTCCCTGTCTAACACTGACACTGTTTGACATTCATGTTTCAAAGAGGCATTTCCACCCCAATGTGACAAATCAGGGGCAGTTTTTGGAGGCAGATCCTTGTCACAAGGCATCTGAATTCAGAATCTGATGGTTCAGCTCTGGCTGGGGCTGGGTCAGTCTCAGATCTGCAGCAGATGCTCTGTGTGGGCAATGGAAGCTGTGCCCTAGTTTCTCCATCTGTTAATGTCAGTAATAATTGTTACACAAGTGGGGTGTAGGGTTGATTTAATTAATATTTATGAAGGAACATGAGATCCTTTCACGGGTGGTGCTATGGAGAAATTGTTAATTATTAATGATTATATATTTGTGTCTCTTCCTGAATGTCTAGAAGACTTGGACGTATTGTTTAAGCAGTCTCATTTTGCACTCCTTCAGTATTGAAGCTGATTGGGCCCATGGTATAGCTCTTTATTACTCTAAAATACACTGAATTTAACTGCTATTGACTTCTTCATGAGCAAGGAATATAGGCTTAACATCCACCTTTATTTGTAATAATTATATTGCCTAAGTAATCAATATCCTTTTATCACTTCATTATGTAATATTCTTCACATTCTATTTTTATCTTTACCACTTCTTTCATGTAAAATAAATATACAAATTCAGGTCAATTCTAGGGCTAAACCTTTCAAGAAAGAGGAGGGCAGGCAGGGATTGGGCATATCCACCTTTGCCTTCTTCAAATGAAAACCCCCTGAATTTCTGAGAGATTAATGGGAGTTGTCTTAAGTTTATTGCTGGAAACTGGGCACACATAAAGGGAATATAATGAGCATAAAAGGTGGATTGAAAAAATTCTGTGAGTAGCAGCAAATGATTTAATGTCTGTAGGTGCCCTGTCCATTGGGTACAGCCACTGCACCTCATACCCTCCCCAACAACAACCAAAAAAAGACAATACTTGACGGAGGGATATTAATAGTGTGTATTACAGGTGATTTCTTTCCCATTCTCTGCATTCCTCCTTTTTCAGGAGCATTTTAAGCACAGATTTGGCATAAGTCACACACTTGTTTACTCAAAAAGAGGAAACCTACCCTTTTTCCTTCCAAAAGAAGAGCAGACAGCAGCAGCCTGGGCTTGCTGAAGGACAAACACTCCACCTGTCCTGAGCCTGAAGGACATGTCCCTTAGTGAGACAGAATCTTCCCAAATTCCAGCTGTGCCCCGCGGGGAGCAGTGCAGGGCAGTGGTTTGCTCTCTGCAGGGTTCACAGCGATGCTTCCTTTAAATCATTTCTCATCAGCCACCAGCAGTTCTGCAATTTCCAGCCCTCCAGGCAAAGCAGGCAGGTCACCAGGGCAGGGGAGGTGTTATGAGCCCAGGGACACTTGAGGGAAAGAAAAGCTTTTTTACTGCGATGGGAATGGTATTTTTATCACTTTTCAGGGCTTTAGTTTTAGACCAGGTTTACACTGGAACCAGGGTGGTTTAATAATGGGTGGGTGTTTTTATTACTAGCAAAAACTCTGATGCTGACATGATTACACCAGCAAAAAGTAATTTGACAATAAGGCTTATTTTCTTTGCTGAAGCAATGTGTACTAACTTGGCAGATAATCTCATTAATTAATTGAAGCTCTATTTACAGTTGATGGAGAGAGACAGCTTGTTAGGGGCACGCCATCCAGTCTTTTCTAGTGCAGACAAGGCTCTGTAAAGCTGCATTTTTATTTATATACACATGCTGAATTGAAAATCGGGGCATCGCTTGTAAAGCCAAGTGTTCTATCCCTGGAGAAATGAATAGAAGGCAAATCTTTGGCATCAGGAGGCTCCCTGTTTGTTTTGGGAAGGAAAACTGGCAGGGATCCCAATGCTAACTCTGAACATCTGAGGAAAAGGCTGCTGGAAAGAATTATGTGGTGACGCAGACAGGGGAAAGCCAGGAAATTTGAAGCCAGGACAGAGACTCCTACCTTAACTCATTCTGGCATGGAAAAAATCATTGTGAAGTATTAACACCACAGCTTTGGGATGTGTATTTACAAAAGGTGCTGGAGTTCCCTGGGAGGAGGGAAGTTTTCTGCAATTCTTGGTAGTAGAGGTTAGAGAACAGCTGGGACAGGTGGGAGTGTTAAGCCATGACTGGAGGAGGAGATAGGGATCATCATTGTCACATCCATGTCTTTTTGTAGCTGCCCTGGCAGGGTTATTTGGCCTGGGAGGGGACATGCTGCTCCCTCAGCAGCCTCTGGAGAGCTGAAGGGACAAAGGACCCTTTTTGTTTCCCCTCCCGCCAGCTCTATAGGCCATGAGATGCTGAGGCTTCCCTCCTCTTGTGAATTTGTGCTCTTGGTATTACAAAAGTCCATCTGTTTGTTGGGGTGACAGTTAAACTGCCATTGGGAGAGTGTAAGATATTATCATGGGCTGGTTAATGGGAAACTGTTTTGCAGATGGACTCACTGCTCTTCCACTTTTGCAAACAGAAAATGCTTTGCCTTCTTCAGCTGCTGGAGGTGAACGTGTGCTTTTATTTTGTTGCCTGTTTGCTCTTCATGTACAGGGGAAGCCTGGGAAAGAGCTCCCAGAGGAGAGGGCAGTCATGTTTGAGGCAAGAAGGCAAAGAGAGGTCCCACCACCTGCAGGGAGGTGGGTGAATGGTGCTGTTAAAAACTTCCCCCAAGGTGGCCAAAGCCTGGCCCGCAGGACAGAGCTTCAAAGCATGGTCATGCTGTAGAGCTCCCTTTTCCTGTTTTGTTTAGCAGCTGCTAGGGAGGAGATGACCATGTATTTTCTGTGCCCTCTCTGCTGGGAAGCATCCAGGGTAATCTGGAGTCACAGATGTTACAGACGCCGGATCATTTCCATTTTTTTTGAGTAGAAGAAGCCAAGGTGTACTTATTGGATAAAATGGATGAAGGCAAAAGGCTCAAGCCCAGGCTGTGCTCTCATCACATGAGAGTGAAGCGCCTCTCTTTGTTTCTACACACAGCAAAATCTTGCCCTTACCTGGACTGGAGCAGGGCCAGCCTTTTGCTATGAGTTCTTTCCAGGCAGGTGTGCAGCAGCACTCACCTGCCTGCAATGGGCAGGGTACCCTTGGATCTTCAGGTACTTCCCATCCTGTGCAGATGGCTGGAAGCTGGGTCTCAGCAGCTCCCTGCCCATCCTCAGAGGTCAGTTCCCCCAGGATGAGCCCCAGGACCTGGCTGGATGGCAGGAATGACTGTCCTGAGCAGGGCCAGGTGGGATGTGTGCCACCAGTGTCTAACAGTGCTGCGAGCATGGGCAGCTCCTGTCACTGCATCCTGGCAGTGCAGAGCTCGAGAGCATCCTCTTGGGTCAGAAGCATTTTGCCACTCTTGTTTGATTAAAGTGCCAGCCAGTCAGATTAGCACTGCTCCTACAGGGCACAGCTTTTCTGTCTTAGCAGATAAACCTCTGCTGGCCAGATCACAGCGTCTCAAACCCCAGCACAACCTGCCAGAAGGCACTGAGGGCTCAGAGCAGCCCTGAGTTCAAAGGGGCACTTTGGGCTAAGAACTCCCAGTGAGCCTGATCATGACTTCAACCTGGGAGATGGGGACAGCAAGTGCCCCAGATGACCAGAGCAGGGCAAGGCTGCAGACAGATAATTGGGTTTGTAGGTGCAGCCCTGGCTGCTGGCACAGCACAGGCTGCTCCTGTGTGTGGTGCAGTCAGAAAACACTTTAATGTTTGGATTTTAAAAAATGGTAGCATCATAATGCGTGTCTCCTAATAAAAGATAATAAAGAATGCAATAATGTAGCAACCCTATTGGCTTCTCTGGTTGCTAGCCCCATATTAATGTATAATGCATGCACACAGCTCCACATGCTGAGACCTGTCTTTGTGCACATAATTACAGGTTCTTGCATAAAGAACCTGTAATTGCTGCAGGTGCTTCTATTTTAACCCTGTACTACAGTGTCTTAAATTCAATACAGAAGTCACCCCAGACTGATTCTCATTCTTCACCTCATCTTGGGTCACCCCTTTTCTCCAGAAGCTCAAGAGACAGGGCAGGTTGTTTGACATTGACATGCAACTGCTGTCCTAAGCATAAGCTTTCCAAAAAGCACATTCTGGGATGCAGGTCCAGCACATGATGTGCACTTGGTGTCTCCCCACAAACCAGTGGTCTTTTCATGCTCCAGTTTATGGATTTGCAGGGGCCACATTCTGTTGCTCAGGAGTGGGACGTGACCCTGGACCAGGTCTGAAGCCCATGTGCTGTGCTCTGTTCTCCCTGTCCCTTCTGCAGGCAGGAGCTTACTCAAGGCAACTCAACAGAATTTCAGTGGAAATACCTGGGGGTGACATGAGTGCAACTGCAATGCAGGAGAGGGGCCCAAATCTGCACAGGTACAACCATGATTTCTATTTGGCTGTCACACTTCAGAGCCTGTCAAGACACAGTTTGGCTGCTGGGTGTGCTGCCCCAGCTTTCTGCCATTCCACCCTGCTTTCAGATCCAGCTGCTCTCTTACTGTTGGTTTTCACACTCATTTTGTCACACTTTGCACAATGTGACCACTAATTGTGCAGCTAATTAACTGTTAAAAGACAGTGTCTTGGTCTTCAGATACAACCTATGGATCTGAGCAAAGCTTTCCTGAGGGACAAAGGCAGCTATAGCTCTGACCACCCCAAACTCATTCATTAGAGCTGCCCCTGGGAGATTCAGCTCCTCCCTTTGTTTTCCTTTTGAGGGCCTCAAGCAATGTTTTTTGCTTAGTTGGACGTCAGGATGCCTTTTAGTGGACAGATGGCATTTTTCAAGTGAAGATGGGATGAATAAAATCAAATATTTGTTTCAATTTGAACAAAAGTAATTTGTCTAATCAGACTGCCTTCCTCTGGCATCTATCCATGGAAATACAAACCACAAAGCAACAAGCAACAGCTCTGGATTTTACACTGGAGTGCCTCTCTAAGAGACTGAGTGTCCTGTTCAGCACAGATTTCACTGGGTTCCCAGGGCTTGCTTTCTTTATTTGAGGTTTGGTGTAACAGCAAAAAATTGCTGCTTCGTTTCTTTTGAAGACTGTAGAACATTGTTTGAGTAACTCTGAATCTTTAGAACTGGGGCTCTATGAATGTGTCCCCACAAAACCTGCTGTGCAGAGGGGATGTGTAACACCACTGATCCAGCAGCTCTGGCTGCTCTGTGCCCAGCCAGGACCAGCTGCTCCTAACCAGACCCTTGTTTTTGTCAGCCCAAGACCCCATTTCAGACAGACCTGTGTACAAGCTATAAATCATCAGGTCTTTTCTTTCACTTCCTTTTGTATAATGGTAGTCCTACTTTCCTTTGACAGTGCAGTAATTTAGAATTTGATGGTGGTTTAATGAAAATACTGCTGTTCTTCTCCCTGGAATTTGAGAGTCGACATTACAAAGAAGTCCTTCCTTGACCTTTCCCTGTTGGCCACTCCTGGAAATTAAAGTGTCTTCATTTTAATGAGCTCAGAGGATTGGGGAGTTGCAAGAAAAGATAAATCAGCTTCAAAAATACCTAACCTCCTCTTGTGAATATGTCAAGACATGTTTTTAGATGCAGAGCTCTTACCTGAACAGGCTTGTTCTCTCCTCATTCTGTGGCTTCTCCAGCTGAGCTGTTTCCTGGCTCCAGCCTGTGCTTGATGATGCAAGGCCATGTTGACTTTGCATGAGGTTTGTTGCAATGTATAGAGCAGATTTGTAAATCTCCCCAGCCTTTGCTCCCCTCTCTGTCACTTCTGCAGTCCAGTCCAGCTGGCAAACCAGGGCTGACCTGCCTCTGTGTGTGTGTGCATAAATACATATGACTGTATATGATACATAAGACTATGTAATGATATAAGATGCAATACAAAAATATCTCTGCAAGGCTTCGGGAGCTGTGTCTAACCTGGCAGGGCCATCCTAGAAGTGAAGTGGAAGAAAATGAACTAAGTAGAAATGACTGAGAATGGAAAGAGTTCAGGAAATGCTGGGTTTGGGGCTCTCCTCTGCTTGACCCTGTGGGTCCCCTTCTTGGCCAGGTGGGTCTGAACTGAGCCCAGGGCAGGTTTGAAATCTGGGTGATGTGGAGACAGAGCCCAGCAGCTGCAGCACTCACCCTGGATGGGACAGGACTTCTGCCTTAGAGCCAGAGTGATGCTGCTCTGGGAGTGGTTTGGGACTATGTACCCACAGGCTGCAGGAGTTTGTAAATGAAAATAAAATACTTGTCAGCAGTTGATGAAACTCTGCTGTATTTTCTTTTTTTAGCAAAAAGCTTCAGAACTGTCCAGGCATCTTGTTGCCTTTCAGGGTATTGAAAAATTTCTTTATGTTACCCTTTTTGTTGGGTGAGATGATTTCTTCCAGAATCAGTGTTATGGGGTCAATCAGATTTCAAGCTCAAGCTCATGGCTATGGAATTGCTCCTCTTTTACCTACCTGAGTGCCTGATTAGAAATTCAGTTTGCTTTCACAGCCAAAGGAGAGGGTTGGGTACCTCCAGAGGAAATTCAGCTCTCAGGTGTACTTTGTTTCCCCTGAGGTAAGAAGACATTTCATTTGGGTTCAATGAAAAAAACCACAGGTTTGGTATCTACTGTGCATTTTGGGTTTCTGGTCCTGTAGGTGGTGTAAGCACAGCTGTGGAAGACCCTCTGCAGCTCCATGCCTTGGAACAAGTTTGCTGTGTGAAAAATTAGAATTTGTATAGGTTTGAAAGCCGTATAAATAATAATGTTTTCTTAGTACTACACCAGGGCTATCTTGCATACATATTTATTTAGTAGTAAGACCAAAAGCTTGGAAGAGAACTGTGTTTGCAAAGGGCTGTGATGGCAAAGGTTCCCTTCCCATGTCCATGTGCAGCACAAAATGGAAGCAGATATATAATGGAAAGTATGTGGGAAAGGCAATTTATTCTATCAATGTCAAATACCCACACAAACCAGTCTGGCTTGATATTTATATTTGCAGAGTTTATTAGCATAAAATAAAAAAATAAACCATAGTGAACATAAAATAAACCACACTGGCATATGGGAAGAGTGTTACCAAAGCTGTTCTTGCTGCTGCTTCAGTGCATTTATCCAACACTGGATAAATGTGTTTTTATCACTCCCAGACCAGCACTGAACAGTTTGGCTTTGAGGTGAGTCAAGGAGGAAATGACAGGGATTGTTGGTTGGGAAATCAGGGTAAAATCTGGATCAGCCATATGTAAACATGGACATGGTTATGTGAAGGATGAATGTGCAAATACAAAATACCCTCAGGCCTTAAATCATGAGAGTCTTGCAGTGATGCTGCCCCAGGCCAGGATTGCTCTGCAGGGCAGGACCTGCCATCAGCCAAGGGCTTCTTTGATTGAGGATGGCTTTTTCCTACACTGGTTTTAGCCCATTTTTTTAATTAAAAAAAAAAAAAAGAGATGAGCTTCACTGCCTCACCTGCAGGAGAGCAGAAGACAGGGCTCACTCCTTCAATGCTGCCTCAAGTCCCAGTGTAAGGAAAGTGACTGCAATTTCCTGGATCCCGTAAGAAAAAGTTTGCTATAGCTGATGGTTTCTCCCTGTGGCCTCCTTAGGGAGCTGGGAGGTATTTTTTCAAATGGAATGGTTAGTGGATTCCAGCTTTGCCACTATAAATGAGGACAGCAGCTGTAGGTTTTGCAGTCAGGTAAATACTGAGCCTGAGCACGGTCATGCCCGAGTAGAGGCCTGGTGCTGTGCTCACCTGGCTGTGGCACAGTACAAATTAGACATGCCCCATCTCCCCAGGGATTTTACAGCCATGGAGCTGAGGCACATTAATCATCCTGCCATCAAAACAAACCTTCCTCCTGCGCTGAGGACAAAGCTGCTGCTCGGAGCTGGACTCAGAGCTGCAATAACAGGGGCTGTGTGAGGTCAGGGTGGAGGTGAGCTGGCACAGCTCCCTGGGCAGGCATGCAGAGTGGCTGCCCACATTCCCACAGGCTTAGCTCAGGCTGTGGCCCCTGCTAGCATGTCCATTTTTGACAATACAAGCAGCTTTGCCACCTCCTCTGTGCGACTGTCCGCAGAAGGACAGGCTTTGTCCCATTCCCCTCCAAGCTGGGAACTGTGCAGAAATTCCCAGCTGGAGCAGACACATCTTCATGATGCTGTTCTCCAATCCTCCTCCAGCAAGCCCTTGCTGCAGTGGGTAAATTGTGACCAAAGCAGAGACTCTGAGCTGCTTGGCTTGGGTTTTCACACTTGAGGATAAAAAACAGGATTTGGGATGTAAAGCTGTGCAGCTAATCAGCTGGAATAAAGGTCCAGAGAGCAGCCCTGGCTGCACTGGAGTCAGAGCTCCCAAGAGAGGTTCTCCAATCCTCCTCCAGCAAGCCCTTGCTGCAGTGGGTAAATTGTGACCAAAGCAGAGACTCTGAGCTGCTTGGCTTGGGTTTTCACACTTGAGGATAAAAAACAGGATTTGGGATGTAAAGCTGTGCAGCTAATCAGCTGGAATAAAGGTCCAGAGAGCAGCCCTGGCTGCACTGGAGTCAGAGCTCCCAAGAGAGGCTGTGCCCCCCCAGCCAGCCAGAACAGCTGGGTCATTCCTGCCAGGCCGTGTTCAGCCTCTGAGGGCAGGACTGCTTTTGGAGGCAGCCATATTCATCACCCACAGCAAAATTTAATGAACAGCCAATCTTTTTTGGCAGCTTTTTATTGCAGGGAGGGCAGAGGGTTTATGTGAACTGGATTTGTGAAGGCAGTTGTACAAATATTTGTTCTCTGCTCCTTAGCAGCAAAGGGATGAGTACAAACAACATACCCATTTAAGGTCCCACTCACTTGTTACAAAAGAATTGATCCAATTTTGGTTGTGTTATGGGCCTCCAGCTTGGTCTGCAGGTTGTGTAAGGTGTAGCTCAGCCCCATTCCATAGCCTGGAATGGAGACAAAGTCATGACAGAGCAATGCTGCAAGGATGGAGATCCTCCTGCACAGGGAAGAGCTTTGGCCTGGGAAGTGGCTGTAAAAAGAGCACCTTTGGGATCTCCAGTCAGTGGAGACAATACCATCTACACCTCAGGTTATTTCAAGCATCCATCTGCTCCCTGGGAAGGCAGGATCAAGCCATGGTTGTTTACTCAGTGAATAAACCTGCAGGCACTGCAGCAGGTGATTTGTTCTTACTGTAGAGAAAGAAAATTCTAAAGACAAAAAAAATCACAGGAAAATTTTAGCATATGGGTTCAGTGCCCAGGTTAGATTAGGGCTGGTCTGTAAACGACTAAGGATCAGATCAGATTATCAAGACTTGTGTAAGACCTCTCCCTCCCAGCTTGGATTAAACCCTATGCCACACATTGGAAAATGAAATATTGCACAGCTGCTCCCAAAGTGAACATCATCCATTCAGTTGTGTGATTCTTCCCACAGGAAAAATACTGTTTGATTATGGCATTAAATAGTGTGCAATATTAGACAGAGACAGGCTAAGACAGACTTGACTTGAATTTTGGTGCTCCCTAATATTAAGGTCTTTGATTTTGCAACTTCAGTGCTGCTCTTTTATAAGTGGAGAGATTTTGTGCTTAAAAGTGTTTAATTTTAAACCCCTCCTTATGCTGAAGAGAATAGGTCTCTGCTGTGACTATAGAAAAACTGTGAGAAAAAGAGCAGTTTGAACAAACTACCTTGGATTATTCCAAAACCATTTAACCTTGATTACCTTTAGTGATCTCATACTGGTTTTGGTAGGTTCCTATTAATGTCTACCTAACTGGAGACAGAAAGAGTTAAGCACACATTTAATTATGGAGATGTCTGCATGACAGCCTAAAATCTCAAATGAAAAACAAACACTTTTAATATGAATAATCATCAGACTTAAAAATCTCAGTCATCTTTAAATAGCAATATATTGATGACTAAAAGCAGCACTAATGTGTCATGCACTATACAGCCTGGAGTTGAACAACCATTTATTTTAACCTTCCACGTTGCAGGAGCTGCAAGCGGGGGCATAGCCCATTGCTCAGTTTGTGTGGGATTAATGTCACCATCCAAAAGTTGAGCCTTTGCCCCCCCTCAAAACTCAAGAACAAAAGGGAAGATATTAACTCCTCTAGAGTATCTCCTCTCCTCTGTTAAGGGGCATCTTTCCCCAAAGGAAGCATTCTCCTTTTTGTCTCTAAGGGCACTAAGGAGCTTTCAAATGGTTAACGTGAGTGCAAATGTACCCAGTACAGGTCTACTGCCAAAATCTGGGAATTTGGACTTCCACTGAAAAATTGAAAATTTATAAATTTTGGATAGAGACTTTTGTCATTTTGACTAAACCTCCACAGAGGTTTTTCCAGTGCCAGGTTGCTAATAGCTTTGGGGTTGTTTTCTAGAATTAAGTAAAATGCTATTACAAGACTCCTGTAAAGTTCCAAAGAATTGGAGGCAGTTCAGAAGCCACCATTCCTATTTCTATCAGATGTGAGGCTGCTTGAAATGAGCCTTGGGCAGCTGGTAGGAGCAGGACAGGGCACAGATGCCACCATGCTGGTTTGTCTGGGACACAAGCAGCCCTGTGCCCTCCCCAGCCCCACTCTCACACC
>NW_005054395.1:1145136-1153084 GCF_000277835.1 Geospiza fortis | reverse complement strand
GAAGAGTGCTGTGAGCTCTGCCAGGAGGAACAGCCGGAGCACAGCACAGGAATTCCTGGGCTTTGATCCCCTGCCAGCACCGCGGCCCCAGCGCTGGGGAAGCTGCTGAGGAAACAGAGTTTGAAAGCGTGGCCTTCCTCCAAGGCTCTGGGTCCTGTTCCCAATAATGTGGCCTTGCAATTTAGCACCCACAAGCAACAGATAAGAGGTTGTAACACCCAGTACAGCAGAACAGGGTTGGGCCCTGGTGAGGATCCCCACTCCCCTCTGTGGGCAACCAGAAGCAGCTCAGAAGTGACAGCCCCAGGCAAGGAACAGTTTCTGGAAAGACATGATCTGTGCCCACAAAAATCTCTTATTTCAGCTCTTCATCAGGGCATTGTCTGTTTATTCCTTGACTTTGTTCAACCAGCCTCTCCTTAAAAATATTGCACTGAGCCTCAACACCCAGGAATCTGGAGGACAGGAATTTGCTGTCTGAGGGATTTTAAAACCAAGTTGAGGGGCTCCTGTGCCCTCTCTGGATTGTTGTTTATCCAATCGCTTTCCAAATGGCTCCGAAAAACTTCCCAAGTATTAGGGATTTTTTCCCCTTTAGTCCTTCCAGCAATTATGTGAGGGGTCAGAGTCTCATTTGTGTGAGTCCAATCCCTCAGTAATATCACTGGAATGCTGTAGACTTTCATCCACCACAGCAGAAAGAGAAGTCAGGTCAGAGTCTGTCTGAAAACTCATCCCTTCCATCGAAGATAACACAATTTATAACTCTAACTCAAGGACAGACAGAACTAAGTGCATGGTGGATGTAAGGCCTCACAAAGCTTGCTAGCAGCAGTAACACTTGTTTTGCTATCACTGTTTGGAGCAGAGTAGATAAATTTGCACTGAAATCAAACTTCTTGATGTCTCTGTTTCTTGCAAGTCTTCTGACCTCTCAGCAACTTGGCCTGGCCATCAGCAACTAAAAGATATATCCCAAGAGTTTCCTGCTGTTCAGAAGGGACATGGTGAAATAGAACTCCCTTTACTCTTTGTAACACACCATAACCAAGAAACAGAACATTTTGACTTTTGTCCTTAAATAACAGTCTGCAGAAACACTGCAGAAACAATCTCTAAACTTATCAGGGGAATTGCAAGTCAGACAATCACTCAGATCCTCTTGTCCCTGCCAGGCACTCTGCTCCCTCTTCCCAAGGCTAACAAGCATTATTCAAACTGGGAGATAGTAGGGACAATGTGTCTGATGTTTGCTGGGCTATATTAAAGAACATGTTCATTTTGCTTCTGAATGATATTTCTAAACATTTGCAAGCAATAGAGAAAAAATGGATTCATATTTTATTAAGTCTGTTTACAAAACCTAGAAGACCTGAGACAACGCTGTGTTGGAGAACAGATGTTTTCTCCCTCTCCAAATGTATTTAGGAAACCTAAAATAAATAACACTGAGAGGCTGTCAGCTAGCTGGCAGGAAGGGCAGGGTGAGTTCACAGGCCCTGTGCAACCCCTGCTAGCAAGGCTGAGCTCCTGTGCAGATGATTCTTCATGACCTGCACAGGGCAGTCAGGCACCTCTTCAGTTTCACTGACTTGCACTCACTTTGATCTTTCTCTCCTATTATTTAGGTTTTTTTAAATATTGAGAGAACTAAGTATAGTTTTAAACTGAGAGACTATCCAACCAGAGTAAAATTTCAACCATTTAACAACTGACAAGAAATCAATGTTTTCTTTTGCTAAATGTTTAAAATCTCTAAGCAGTCCAAATGGGATGTAGGAATCATTTCCTCTCAGATAACAAATGACGGGCTAAATTCCACCCACTGTGTTCACTCTGGCCTGACCTAGGGCTGATAGGAAACAATGAGCGTCTTTCCGCTAACTTAAATGGATTTTGTGTCAGCCCCATTAGGTAAGAGCTTATTTCCCTTCATTGATTGTGATGTCAAAAATGAGCAATTAACAGTGATTGGCACATTAAGAGTGGATGGCAGACATTCACAGAGCAAAATCCCAGTGATGGGGAGAAGAAAGGAGGGGGAAAGATTTTGTGTATGGATGTTACAAACATCAATTAAAGATGCTCCACTCTGGACCAGGATTCAAACACAGAACTGCTTTATTTTGGCTTTGGTACAAGGGTGAACATTTTTCATTTACTTCTGTAAAGGGAAGAATTTGGGGATATATTAAAATATTGGGTCCAAAGAGAAATAATTTAGTTCTGCAAGGGTAACACATGCTAAAAAAATCTTCAAAAGGCTCCATTTCTGGGTGCTAAAATCCTACATCTGAGAGAGGGCAAAAATGGTCTTTTTTTTCCCCCAAGGATGGGGTACAGCTGGAGCTGAGAGAGGGCAAAAATGGTCTTTTTTTCCCCAAGGATGGGGTACAGCTGGAGCTTTTCTTTGCAGGCCACGATAATGAGACAACTGGAGGATGGGGTGAGAGACCTCATCTCTTAGGATCTAATGACACTGAGAGGATATTCTGTTACAATACAGTAGAGTAATTCTTTATTCTCTCTTGTAGACTTCCTAAAGGCAGGCTACAACACAGATCCTCATGACTCTTATCCCTTTGGTTTAAGAAACTGAACTGTGATTTTTCAGGGGTTCTCCAGTCTGAAGCTGAAGGCAATGGCAGCTGCTTAGCTCCTGAGTCAGGATGTCCTCATTTGGCCTTTCATATAAAATTCTCTTTATGAGTGAATTTTACCTTTAATAACTCACTCTTTGCCTGCCAGCCAAAATTCCATACTGATTTCTGCTACAGAAACTGATAGATGTTTCCAAGGGCTGTGGGCCACCATCTTTTTTACGGTACAATTATTAAAAGCCAAACCCATCTCACATTTTTTATTTCTAAAAAAACCTTGAAATCTGGCACCTTTATGACTAAAGCCTCCCAAAGGAAGCACTACAGAATCAATATCTGAAAGCAGGATGCTTCTGCATTTTTTGAAGTAAAAGTTCTCTGCAGTCATTAACAGACTTGATTCATCTGATGACTCAGAATTTGTGCAGCTGGTCCAAGGCCATTTCAGAGACTGAAAAGTGCTGCTTTTCTCTCCTTCTCTAAAAAAGTGATCTTTTCTCAGTTACATGAAGAAGCACCTCCTGCCCTCATGTCAACTTCATTTAAGGAGAAGGTTATATTCAGAACATGCAACAGCAAAGAATTTGATTGAAAAGATGAATTAATATAAAATTTGACCTTCATCGGTTTTCCCAATAAGCATTTTGAAATCTTTGAAATGTCCTTTTGTTTACTGGAAATGCAATACATGGTAGGATTATTGCAATACACAGGCCAAATAGAAGAACAGACTGTGAAGATAGAACAAATAGAACAGACTGCAAAATAATGTCTCTCCATTATTTTACTGTAATTAAATTTCATTTCATAGATAATCATATTATAATTTCATGTTTGTCTCATGTTTTCAGGAGCTTCATGGTTATTGATTTGAAGCTCCTGAATCAGATACATTCTCTTTACATTTTGGTTCAAGTATTTTAAACAATCAGAGCTTACATTTTCTGTGATGCATTTAGGTTTTATTTTCATTATAAAATTCCAGTCTCGCGCCAGATTGTAAATGTTAATAATTCAGCCATTGCTTTTGAAGGGGTTCTATGGCTCCATTCACTGATGATTTAAATAGTCAATTTTCAATCATCACTGTCTTTTGAGAGTTTATAGCTGTGCTATTCCCTTCCCATTAAATGCTGTCACAGTAAAGATTCCTATCGACTGGAAGTACTTCGATTTTATTCCCCATGGTAACTGTTTATTATCCTCACAAAATCTTGTGGGTTTGTAGGACATGAAAAATACACTTTCCTCAGAAACAGTGACAAAAGAGAAACCTTCAGCAGAACATCCAGACTAATGTAATCTAATACAAGGCCCATCCCTCTAAAATCCCTTGTTTCACTTGCAAGTCTTTCTACAATGTGGATAGCAGTACTGTAATCCCATTTCAGGTTTAGTGCTGGCAGCAAGACCTGGGACATCAGGTAAATGTTTACATTTCAACATTCCCTGCTGTAAGTGGCTGTCTATGTCAAGGAGCAAGCCCTTCTTCGATACCTGTGTCACCCTGGAAAAGTTGTCCAGGCCAGAACTAATTCCATTAGTGCTTGGAAAGCTATTTATAAGCCTGCCTTCAGTGGGATGACCTTATTAATTAGATTGGGGGAAGGCTGAGGGAGGGAGAGATGCTCATTTCACAAGACCATTGACATGCATTTCCAGAAGCAATGCCTCTCCTTCACACTATGCTCAAAAAGACTGTCAAATAAAGCAGAAATCTGGGTCAGTTTGCAGCAAGGGAAAAAAAGCTATATCCATGCTGTCTGCAGGACACAAAGCATAAACTTTTCACAGGGTAGCTCTGCTGCCCTATGTCTTTGAACATGCTAACAAAGCCCAAACCCTGTAGTCTCTAAATCCAAAAACAGGAAAAGAGCTTTACCACTAAAGCTTCTAAATCAAACCTTAATGAAACCACCACCTTCCTCCATTATCATGCACACCCCTAAGACAAGAAGGCTAAATCCTCATATTCTGTTTGTTATGAAGTCAAAAAAAAAGAGACGGGTACTTTTCTCCCCCTTATTTACCCCACATGCTTTATTTCCTCTCCAGTTTAGACTGGGAGTGGAGAAGAGTTTCACCTGCCAAACCCATTTCCCATGCCTCACTAAGACTGTGCTGCTCTGCTCCCTCCCCACTGCATTTAATTGGCTCCCTGAGCCATGGTGTCCTGCTCTCTGCCTCTGAAGCCAGCCCATCACCACTGCCAGCTCCCAATGAACAGCTGGGAGCATTACCCATGTCTTGTCACTAATACATCCATTTTGGCAACTGAGGAACTGCTGCTCTGTTATCTGTTTAGCAAATCTGGGGACTGGTTATTGTGCAGGCTTGTAATAAAAACCTCATCTGTGCAAAGCAGCCAAAAGAAACTCAGCTTTTGTGCAGGATGTTTACTTTTATCAATATAACCTCCTGACAGAATCTCATTCACCTTTGGCATCACAGTGGCAATTACATTTTTCATCTTGGGTGGGGAAAAGGAAGCTTTCAGAGCCTGCCTATTCATTTAATGGATTTGTACAACCCAGGACAATTTTGCAATGCAGAGAAAACTACAGACCCTATTTCTGTGTCCCTCTTTGCATAATCCTATACAGATATTCAATGTCTCTTTCAGAATTCAGGTCTTTATGTGACAGCTTAATGCTCATCAAACTCCTCCACCTCTAGACAAGTAGACAGTGCTTGTGAAGGGTGGGCAGGAGATTGTACAAGGGTACAATTTGACCTAAAAATAATAAGGGCAAACCACACAGCTCATGTACTCCTGAGTGTCAAGAATTGTAATTAGTAACAGATTTGCTATGCCAACACCTATGTGGTACCAAATGGGTGTCTGCTGGGTATCAGACTGGGATTGCCTGCTTCATTTTGGAAACCCATTTTACAAATACCTTACAGAACTAAAGTCTCTTTGTCCCATGAAAAAAATAATAGGTTAAATGTCTTATTAATCAACCCTTGGCTGTTCATGTTCAGTATGTTGCTCCTTCCAAGCACACTACATGACTGGGCCCCACAACAGGGATGCATTCAGTAAGAAAAGTTCTTTCATCCTTCTTGTAACCCTGACTCATTTATTAAAATGCATTTCTGGCTGAGTGCACAGTGACATATTTCTAGTCTTAAGAACGTTTCTAATCAAAACTACTTAAGGTATTTGAAGATTCTGTTTTTTCTTACTTTGTAAGTATGATTAACTCAGCTAACACAGTTTTTGCTTCCTTAATCTTGTATGCTGAATGCCAATTTTTAGGATTTAGACTTAATGGTTCCTTGGTCCATAATTAGGGCTTTATTTTATTGCCATGTTTTTAAGGCACTCTGATTCATTCTATCATCAAAAACAATTACAGAGATGAGTTCAACAAGAGTCACTGGTACTAAAAATATGTTATTGGTCAGGACTGCTCTAACAATACCTGTGCTGAGTAATTTGGTGCTCTCCTTAATAGACACTGACTTCCAGTAAAAAATCTTCCAGTTTCATCACCACTGTCATGATGGTTGGGGCATTCTTACCCTGTTTCCACTCAGTCAAGCTTCATGATATGAATGTTCTTATTTTTATTCAAAGTAAACAAGTCTGAACAGTATTTTTTTACTGTATCTTGAATTTGTATGTCTTTGATGCTCCAGCAACAGGAGGTTACACTGGTTTGAGATCTGTGTCTACAGAACAAAGGTGGAAAAACAGGTTTTGAAAAGTGTAAGGAGAAAAACTCTAACACATTTGTGAGTAGAGTCTAGATCAAGTGTCCAAGGCAGCAGGGAAGGAAATGAAAATGACAGTGGCTTGGGAGAAGGCAGAAGAAAGAGTAAAAGAGGAGCAGAAGGAATGAGAGGAGATGGAGACAAGATACAACACCTCTATGTGTACCTTTGAAGGTGTCAGTGCACTTATTTTACAGGAGTCAGCCCAGTTTTTTGCCAGAACCACAGAGCAGCCAGCCTTCCAGTCATGGTGTACACATCACATGTTCCAGAACATTTCTACAACCTGAAAGTGCAAATTACTAGGGAGTTACAGAGGAATGCAAGGATGGGTGTGTGGTACTGAGCAGGAAGGCAGCTGCATCACCACAAGCCCTACCTCAATATAAAGCCAGAATACTGGGATAGTGCTGGCACTTCAGCTGTTGAAATGTGTGCAGGTCTGGACTCTTCAGCAGCATCCTCAAACTTTGCTCCTTTTGGATTAACAGGTAACATAGGCAATATGAAACTTTATTACCAGTGACACTGCAAAATCAGATGACAGATTATACCAACATATTAACAGTGATACCTCACTGAAATTAATGGGAGTATTTCTCAGGGAACTAGCTTGGCTCTGCATTTCAGGAGGTCTCCTTTCCAGCATCAAGCTCTGCCCTCCTTTTTCAGAAAAGCTAAGCAGCTGTCTGCAGAAGTCTTCTGGCCCAGCCTCACCTGTCCTAGCACAACCAAGCCCCTGTTGGAGAACAAAATCTGCAATTTGTATCAGAAGAGCTTATTCTTTACTGGAACTACAGAAACCGAGGGGCAAGTCTTGCCGTGGCAGTCTACAAAATTGTTACCACCTAATCCTTTGCTCACTGCTGGCACCAGGGAACAGCTGGTAAAGGGGGAGAGCCATGAACAGTCAGATTGAGCCTGACATGCAGCCAAGCCATGACGCTCACACTTCCCTGTGCTCGAGGTGGTTACCTGGCAGAGGTGACACGTTTAGCTTGGGAGATGACTTACAAACCATAGCACAGCTGCCAGCAGATCCTGTCTGCATCAGTCCTACCATGAAAGATGTTGACACTGAGTATGGTTTATGTGTCTAAACCCATGGATTGCCTTGGTGTGCCTCCACTAATCGCTTTTGTTGAGGGCTGGAACCGTTCAAAATCCAACTGTAAGCAAGATGTTAGATTAGAAAAAGAGCGTAAATAGAATTCTAATAATAATAATAATATTAATATTCTCCTGATTTCATGCCCTAATGCCACCTTAGAGAAATAAGCTTGACATGATCCCTTCACTTACTGAAATAACCCTTGCCTGGCAAAGTTAGGTTTGAGTAGGTAAGATTAGGGCACAGAGACGGAAACCCCGCCAGCCAGTTTCTCTCTGCCAAGCAGTCTGGCCACTGTAACCCCGATTTGGAGCGCAGTTAATGATCCCATGTGCAGGTTTATGTGACAGCAAAGCCACGGCGTTTTTCTGTGCTTTCCTGTGCCACGCCGGGATGGACCCCACGGGCGGGTGGGTGAAGTCACCCGGGTCAGTCCGTGCCGAATCCGTCGCAGAAAGGCTCCCACAGCTCCCAGACTAGGAAGAGGAAGCATGTTGCCACCGCCAAGCCCTCCTCC
>NW_005054395.1:1112558-1144561 GCF_000277835.1 Geospiza fortis | reverse complement strand
GGGGGGGGCGGGGTTTTCCCCGCCGGTGCCGGGCTGGGAGGGCAGCGAGGTCCCGGGGGTGCGAGTGGGCGGAGGTGAGGGGGGGATGAGGAGGGTCTTTTGTTTGTGTGTTTGTTTGTTCATCGCCGCTGTTCAGTGGGTGAAGGTTCGCGCATCCGGCCCTGTGTCACAGCCGCGCATCGCGGCGCTCCCGCGGGGCCCGACCTGTGGCTCCTGGGCCGGACTGGGTCAGCACCCGCCAGCTCCGTGTGGCCCCGCGGGGCCGTGGAGCTCCTTGTTCTGCTGCCTTCGAGGGCACATTGAGTATCATGGAATCGCAGAATGCTCCGGGTTGGAAGCGCCTTAAAGCTCATCTCGTTCCAGCCCTCTGCCATGGGTAGGGATACCTTGCACTAGACCAGGTTCCAACGAGCCCTGTCCAACTTGGGCTTGTGTGCTTCCAGGGATGGGACGGCCGCAGCTTCTCGGTGACAGGGCCTCAGCACCCTCACAGGGAGGAATTACTTCCTAGTATCCAATCTAAATCTGTGCTTTTTCAGGTTAAAAATCAACCTTCATTCAGCTTTAAGATGCTGCTCATGTTCACGGGGAGGTTGATTGGGTAACTGCAGTCGTGGTTCGTGGATAAGCATCTGTGGGCTTTGGTTCTTCATTGTCCAGATGCCAGGCCAGTAACTGTTGATGGACAGCCCATCTCCTGGGTGAGGCCAGTTTCATAGGGCTTCCCTGACCAGGTACCTGTCGTAGGCCTGCCTTGCTCTCCTCTCACCAACTTGCTCAAGAAACTGAAACCTAAGTATTAAAAGGGAAATACAACTGAAAGAGAAAAATATTAATGTGGTCGGACGTGGTTTCTGTGCTAGCCCACACCTCGGCTGGCTGGTCCCTTGCCCCTGAGCTCAGATGTGCTGCAGCACCTGGGGTGACTTGTGATTGCTGCCCACTCTGCTTGAATTGCTGCCTTTTATACTTGCCAGAAGGCTGGGGAGACTTTGGGGAGGTCAGTGGGATGCACAGATGCTTTTTTCCATGACACAATCTATGTATGATAGCAGAGTTGTTTGTGGGTTCTCAGAGTATTGCAGGTTTCCTTTTATCTTTAGTATCGTGCTGTAAGTACATGAACCTTCATACAGCGTGGGATTTCACTGATATTTCCAAATAAGGGAAATGCTTCTGCACTGATGTGAATTATTTCTGTGCCTCAGATGTTGAGAGATAGTAAAGATTATGTGAACAGTTACAAACCACAGCTAGATACTGTCAAATCCAGGAAGGAAGGTGCCTGCTGTGGAGGAAGATGGATCTACTTTTAACTGAATGAATTTGGTCAAAGCCAAATTTGGTCCAAGCAAGCTTTTAATAAATCCTTTTGTTTCTCTTCAAAATCTAATCTGAATGGTCATCAGATCTGTTCTGACCTGCTTGTATTTTTTTTTTTTTGTTTTCCTCTTGAAAACAAAGAGCTTAGGTAACATCCTAGGTACTGAAGCATATATTTAGATAATGAAGCAATTTTTAACCCCATTTGATGTATGCTACTGCCGGTTTTGTGGAGTTACGCCCACATTGTTGCAGTTTCTTATATGCTGTTATTTGGGGTTTATTAGGTCTAAATGGCTTCTCCTGCTGCTGGAAAGCACAAAGAAAGAAAGGCACAAAAAGAGGGAATGTGTTCTTAAGTTGGGAAGTATGAGGTCTTTTGAGCTGAATAAAGGAAATATACTTCCTGAAAAGACTAAAAAATCCAGATCTTTGAGGCCATTATCATGCTTGCTGTTTTTACTGACATTTTGCTTTATGCTTAAAACAATAATTCATTCAGCCGATGGGAATCATCAATAGGGCAAGATTTGATTTCCCTTCTGCAGTCTGGGGTCTAAGCTTGTTGTAATGCCAGACAAATGTCATACAGATATGTGCAATGGATTTGGGGTTTTGTAATTTATTTTTCTAAGCTGGCTTTGCATGCAAAGACAAAGCATTAAGAGTCCTCGGACTTTCCTTCTGCTTTGTGTCCAAGATACTATCTTCTCTTAATTCTGAAATCTCTGGGAAACATACAGCATCTGTTCCTTGGAAATGAATAGGGGCTTGAGATTAGGGTCTGTCACAAAGGATATGGATCAGTCTGTATGTTTAGAATTTAAAATATTTCAAGATCAAAGATCAAGTAGCGTGAAGGGAGGGATGTGAGTTTCTTCCCTCTTGTTTTAAATTGCTGTATCTCTCTCTCAGTACCTTTTTTCTGCTTATGTTGGGAGTATGTCCATCAAAAGTTGTTTGTTTGCTGCAAAATTCTGACTCTTGAACTTCCTTGGCCTTGAGCAGGTTCTGAGCATTGAGAATTTAAATTGTGAAAAGGAACTCAGAGCTCAGTTCAGTGTGAAAGCATTCTGCTCTCCTGGCTGGCTGCAAGCAGTTCTCAGTCTCTTAATTTCAGAAATTTCTTATTCTGGTATTGAAGGCATTAATATTTTATCTTGGATATCTTGGATTGTCAGTATCTTAAATGGAGAAGTATTTATGCATCCTTGTGAGATGTGCTGCATATCCTCTGATTAAATTATTCTGGTTTCACTAGATCTGCTAGTAAAAAAATACATTAGAGATTTGCTAGAGAATCAAAAAGGCTTCAATTAAAGACATTTCCTGTAAACTGTAGCCCAGTTCAGTGGGAATTTCTCAGACTGTCCTGCATTTGATATTAACCTTAATGGCTGTGTTATAGAGAGCCTTTGTTTAGGAGTGAACAGCATCTGAATGCTCTTTACTGAGCTTCCACTTTTAGGAAGGTGAGGTTATAATTCCCACAATTATCTTTTCCAGAAGAGGCAAACGTGACCTGTAGATAGGAGGAAGAACAATGTCCCTGTGTTGCTGTATTCACAAGGCAGGAAACAAGCATCCATTGTTGGTGATGGCATGGGGTTTGTTTGCTTATTTATTTATCTTTAAGAAAGAGCGGAGCTGTTTTGCCTCTAGAATGTGAATAAACAACCACATTCTTCTGCCTTTGTGTTGCAATATCATATGTGTCTATAACTGCAGGAGTATATGACTGACTTTAACTGTGTGTGTCAGAATAATTTTCCTGGTTTTGATGAGCACATCAGTAATATCACAGAGCAGCTCTTTTCAAAATTCACATCTGTTTCTTAAGACATTAAGCCTAAACTGTCAAGTTGGAAATGAAACGAACTCGTGAGAAGCACTGGCTGGCATTTTTGCCCTTCCAGCCACCTCATTAATGATCCTTCCTCTGAAGTTGTTCCTGATAACGTTCATAAATAGTTAATTATCAAAAGGCAGAGAGGAATAACTCAAAGTTTGCTTTACTAAGACTGCTGCCTGTGAGTAGTGACTCGAGCAAATGTTTTCAGGGTCTGCAGCCTGTTGGAGGCAATCCCTCTCAGAAGGGAGAGGTGCAGGTCCATCAAATGTGCAGCCAAGGTGGTGCTGGGGCATTGTGAGACCCTTTTCTGCAAGGCAGAGGTAAAACTGAACACTTCCCCTCCTGCCAAAACACACTGGGGATGTTGGTGTTATTGGTATAAACACTGAGGTGAAGATGATGGATGAGGTGTTGCTAATGCTGGAGCTCTGGTGCAGAATATTTGCATCATTCCTGTGCTGCTACAAACAAAACCCAGGGAAAAAACCCCAACTCTGTGTGTAGGTAACACAGTAAGGACAGGTTTGTTACTGTCTTTGTGTTCTGTTCTACAGCTAATAAATGTCTTTAAATTAGTGACAGTAAGAGGTCCTAATTTCTAAAGTGTTAGTGCGTAATTCTAAAATCTAACATTACCCCTAGATCCAATGTGATTGCTTTAGATAGATGCAGTGTATTTCCTACTGAAAAAAGGGAGAAAAAATTAGAAGTAGGCTAATGTTGGATAATAGAAGATCCCATTAGGAGGCATCAATTATTTATAGATTTGTATATGATAATAGTATCTAACATAGAAATTTGGAACACCAGAAATTCGAAAGCTACTGCAGAGTATAAAATTATTCCTTTTGGTTCTTCAGGTTTGGGTTTGACTTTTTCTAATTTTTTTTACTTCTTGTGAGACTTCCAAGGTACCACCACAGAGAAAAGCAATTATATTCTAGATGTGATAAGTGAAAAGTTTCCCATGACTTTGAATTTATGGAGTTGGACAAGGGCAGTCCAAGCCTGGCCACTCACTGAGCCAACAGATGCTTTTATTTTTAAACATTTTCCTGACTTGGAAGCAGAACTGAGCAAACTGAATGTTCCATCTTTAGAGGATGCAGAGATGGTGTTCAGCAGCTGTTGAAGACATACAAGCACTGGGAATAAAGTAATTTTCCAAATATTCTGCAGGCCTTTGTGATGACAGTGTCACTGTCTTCTTGGAGAGGAGAACAAGGTGCCATTTCTCCCTGACAAAATAATTGCCATTTTTAACCATACATTAACTCCTGCAGGGTTATTAATGTGCTAACAACCATTTATGTTCTGTGTCTGTGAATTAAATTGACTGTTTTCTTAGCCTTTGTATTAGTACCAATGAAACTGTTTCTTGAAATTGCCATGATATGGGGAGGGATCATGACACTGTTATTTTGCCAATGCTGCTACATTTTCATCTATCAGTTTAGAAAAAATGGTTCACAAGTCACTTAATAAATCAGTCAAGAAAACCAAGTGAAATATTCCAGAAATCTGGAACTGCTTATGCCAACTGTAAGATTTGGGTTGGATTTTTTTAGTTGTCTGTTTTCCCCTGTTTTGAGGTTGGCCAGTATTTTATAGATGTCATAAAAATAGGACTCATTTTGATTTTATCCAGGGGGGACATGGGGAAGGACCAAAGTTTCTCTAACAAGCTTTTTGTATAAATCTAGGTAACAAAGCTGCTCTTGGTTCTGAGTATACAAATATGTTCTGTATTTCTTGTGAAGCTGTTCCTGGCTGCTTGGAGACCTGACTAATTGTCAGTGCATAGTTTTAGAAAAACGTGGAGCAAACTGGACTTATTGGTGAAGGATAATAACTTTTGTAGGACATTCAGCAGTGCTGGGATAACAGACTGGAGCTGGTGAAGTTCACAGCTTTCATTTGACTGTTGCATATAGGTGTGTGCTGTCTTTTACAGGGGTTCCTACACAGATTTAAATTGTTGAGTTTCACAGGAAACAGCTCAAATGTTTGAGTTTTTTAATACACTTAAATGAAGTGTTTGCATTGGCAAATTTTCCAAAACTTTCTAGGGTTTCATCATATTCTGTTCAGCTTGCACGGACTGCATTTGATGTGCTTGTTTGTTTGTTAGAATGTTTGAAAATTCTTAGGTGAAAAGATGGAATGTCTATGGCAAACCTCTTGAAATGTTTCCTCTTCGGAACTGACCATTAAGAGTCTCCTTTCATCACGCCCATGTAGGAGATGTTTGGATCTCAGTTACAGACATAGGATTGAAAAAATGAGCCACCTCATTCTCCAGAGATGCAAATACTGCTTGCTATAGGAGTCAAAAATCAGTGTTCAAGTGTTCCAAACTGGAATATTGCTGCAGTTTCAAGAACTTCTTAAAAGAAGTTATGATGACAGCTATGATGAACTCCATATTTCAAGAATAATTTGAGTTCTTGCCATGTAATTTAAATAGGAAATGTTTCATTCTTCCTCTGATCAAACTGTCAGAAAAGAGGGAGTCTGACTGCTTATGTCAACTCCTGATTAAAGATAACCATTCCCTGCACCAAGCAGTCACAGGTATTTATTTAACATGTGTGTCTGGTAAGAGACTTTACTTGGGAGAACTTCCAATTTAAATCACAGTTACTTTGAACATGTCTGTACTTAAAATTTTTAACACTACCAGGCTGGAAGTATTCTTTCATTTCCTTCATAACACTCAGAGAGATGTTTTAGTAACTTTCCTTAAAGTACTTCTTAATTATTCCACAGGTTCATGAACCACCCAGCTCCAGCCAACAGCCGCTACAAACCCACTTGCTATGAACATGCTGCTAACTGTTACACACATGCAGTAAGTACACTTCTGGCTTCTTTTTCCTATCTTTTCTTTAACCAGATGTTTCAATAAATTTTTGTCTGTTTGGATTGCTAAATGCTTACCTTTGCCTCCCTGTGTTCATATCTACAGCCTCTCTCTGGTTTTGTGCATATAAGCATTAACTGTAACAGTCCAGAAAATTAGATGTGTGGTAATGTTCCGAATCTCCTGGAGCTCCAGACACTTCACAAGATTCATTTTCACCATTGTTACAGGTCTTTAACTTGATATTTTCCCTCTGTTCCAGTCAAAGAATGCCTGCAGTAAAGGGGATATAGGCCACTACTAGTTAGCCTGCAAGGTGGATTTCCCAGGTCTGCCCTGACATAATACTGTGCAAATTGGAAACTGGAAGTAAAAGAAAGATTTATCCATGTGAGAAATGGGAAGGCCTCATCAGACTGACTGTGGATATGGGCAACAAGAGCTGGAATGTTTTAATTCTGATACCTGCTGACTCTTCAAGAAATCTGCTGTTTTGCAAGAGGCCCTGATAATGCTGACAGCCCTGCTGAAATTTCAAGTCTTTCCTTATTTTTGTAATATAAGGACTTATTCTAGGTTTGAATATATGGTATTCACATAAAAAAAGAACAACAGCAGTCCCCTTTGATTATTTTTTTTTTCTTTTAGTAATTAGGAAGTTTAATTTGCTGTCTGGCACTTTGAAAAGGACTTAAAAATGTGTTTGTTTGCTTTTTAAGATAGCATTTGCCCTTTTATAAAAGCAGCTTGTGCGTCTCCTCAATCCCTCAACTCCAAACATCTGAAGTATGTTTGACTTTGTCCTCAGTCTCTTATCTCCAGTGTGTCTGAGTGAGCTGCAGATAGGAAAGCTCAAAGTAGTGCCCAGGACTCTTCAGTTCTTGAAGGAGCTCTGTTCTTAAGGATCCCTTGTGTGTATTTTGTAAATAACCAAAATACAACTCCGTGGTGCCGGTAAAAACAGAATCACCTTGGTTTTGCATGTAGACATAAAGTTGACTGAAGCTTCTGTGTTCTTAAGCCAAAGGTCTCATGTACAGCATTATGTAAATATATGCTTATTTGCCTAGGGAATGAAGCAACATTCTGTTAGTTAGCACAAATACGTAGTTTATCTCATAATCCTTGTGCAAATCTTGTCTGCTCTGGCCAAAAAGTTAGATTTCAAAATATCTGGCAGATGTTGCTGTGCTCCTAAGCAATTTCAGCTTTCACCTAGTTGAAAAGCAGTCATGTTTTACTCCTGCCTGTTAGCAGGACGTGACAGCCAAGGTGGATCAGTGTTTTCTGGTAGGCTGCAGTTTGTGGTGGAGCTCTCTGATTACTTTCTGAGCAGTCAAACTACCTGCTAAAACCTACAATGAACTGTTAAAATAAATATGCAATATTTCTTCGTCAATATTTAAAGTCTTGAAATGGGAGTCTAAGCTGGGAAAGCACAGAAAAGCCAGGGGGGATGTTTTCATCTCCTTTGTGTTGCAGACTTACTAAATGTTAGATGGTCAAGTGACTGAGTCTTTGCTGATAGATCACAGTGTGAGTTTTCAATTTGACATTGATGATTCTATAGAACAGAACTCAGCAATGGTTCTCCAATATATTTTTATTCCAAACTTTTATTCATAATTCAGGAAGCAGTCAACTTCTACTTTATGAGTGTGGCTGTACTTCTCAGTAGGTATCCCATCTGGTTTTGAACTTTAAAATACACAGGAATCAGTTTATGGCAGCTGCTTAATAAAAAACAAACAAGCAACAAAAAATAAGGATAAAGGAGGGTATAGAATCCCAGGTACAACCTTTTGGTACAATACTTAAAAGGTAGTTTTGTGTTGCATAGTAAGGTATCTTCAAATTTCTTACTTGTAAGGCTGTTTTAAATGCCTTGCTTTTTTTTTTTTTAGGTTTAAATGAAACATTGACTTGCCTTCAGACACTGGGAGAGGAATGGCAGCAAAGTAGTTGAAAACAGACAGAAAAGACTGTTCTCTGTGTTCAAAGGAACAGGAAGGAAACAGTGCATGAGAAAAGCAGGGGTTGTGAGAATTGGAGGGGAGAGATGACTTTTGTAAGATGCTTTCTGGTGTATGTAAGGTTTATCAGACAAAAGGTAGACCTTGTTGTGTTAAAACCTCAGGATTTAGACATGGCTTGCTTTATACTACTTTAAATGTTTCTTCTAACTGCCTTAAAAGGAGTAACTATTCTTAAAATTAGTTATAATCTGTATTCCAGGTTGGGTTAGTGAAGTGCATGGAAGAACAGAAGTAGTATGAATATTTTAAACGTGAGACTTGAAGCATTTAAGCAGACATTTGAGCATGGAAGAGGGGGTGGTCAAAATTTCAGGACTCTTCTGATGAAAACATCTCCATTCCCACTGAGTGATATAAGCAGTTTCTCTACTCTCTGTGTGTTGCACAACCCAAGTTGCTTGTGGGCCTCCCACTCTGTGTTACTGGTCTCCTGAAATTAGGGGAAAATGGAAAAGTTGGGAGAGATGGTAACAGGAGTGCACTCGTGGAGCAGGCAGCTGGAGATGGGCACAGCCCTTCATGGGTCCCTCTAAGTGTCACATTTTTTTGGGGGCAGAGCTGGCAACTTCATTGCTGTTTCTGCTGCCTTCCTTTCCAAAAAGTTAGTGCATGGACCATTTTGTGCCCTCAGTGTTTCCCTCCCAGTGAGAGCCTTGTGAGATTGCAGCAGTAACACCAATATGCTGCAGTGGCTCGTGCATCAAAGGGCATTTTTGCTGCCTGCATGATGTGCAAGGAGAATAACTTCATCTTCCAGCAATGTTATATACAAAAGCAAAACTTCCAACAGGTTTTTAAAGCTGTCTGTGGCAGAGATTGTCTGGAGAAATATGGAAAGAATACAGGTAAACTGCTGACCAGTGGAGCAGTATACTAAGCAACTCCAGACTGGTGGAAGGTACTGGGTGTTTTGCTGTAAGTTGGTGACCAGAGAGTGTCATTTCACTCAAGTAACCCTGATCAGGTTCACAGCTTATTGTGTCAGCCTCTTCCCTTGTACCTTAAGGATTTTTACTTGTAACAGCAGGGTTTGTGGTAGTTGGTTTTCCAAAATACACCACACAGCAGTTGTGCTGAAAACTATTCTGAAAGATTACCACCTGTAGATGTAAATTAACATATTTTAATCCTTTATCTTCCTCCTTATTGCAAAGACCTTTTAACTTCATTCTCTTATTTTGTTCTAACATTTCTCTAGAAAGCTTAGGAAACTGTTGCCTTCTCTCTAGTTCTGCAGATCTTCCTTCCAGCCCCACTTCTGATGCGGCCAGGATTAATTACGGTGCTAAAATTAGTAAATTTGCACATCACAGTTCTGGGGTTGCTCACAGTACATTAAGTTACTGGGTTTGATGATATTCACTTGGAAGACTTGCACTCCGTGATGAAATAAGCAAAGATTTTGTGACTTGTACCTGGATTTTTTTTCAAGGAATATTGGCAACTAAGAAATGCTTTGTCATGCTGTAAAATGACACAGCACAATCCCACTCATTCTGTTAGTTCTGATTCTCTGACTGCTTTTTTGGTAAACTCTCCTCCTTTTAAAGGACTGATTAATGGCTTTTCCATTCTCAAAACTGGAGATTAAAATGCAATTCTTGTGTTTGTGATTTTTTTTTCAAATGAACATGGGAGAATTTGCCTTTTTTTGTGAGCTGAAGTTTCATATTTCTTTTGTAAGATGGATAAAGCCCATTGTACCATATGTTACCTGTTATGGCATTGCCATCTGAAGAACTTTAATCGAGTTGGCTGGAACAGCAGGGTATCATTTCTAGAATTTGTATTTAATCTAGCTATTTTTGGACAAAAAAAAAAGAGTAATAAAACATCTCTTGTTTCGTCTGACTGTTCCCATGGTGCCTACCAAACACAGAGAGGAAAATGGTTCCAAAAAGAACACTTAGAAAAAACAATCAGTCCTTTTCATGGAATACAGTGCTCTTCCCTGTGAGAGGTAGAATTGTTCTTTAAAGCAGGACAAGGCAAAAAAGGGATTAAAGTCTTCATTCATGTGTTGGACTCTTGATTCTGAAGGTGTAAGTAGAGAGGCGATAAGAGAATTGCTTCTTTGTTTTAACTGTATCACTTTATACACAACAATTACTGGAAAGAGTGGTTGACACTGAACTTTGTTTGGGCCCATTTGAGCATCCCATGTCGCAGCTTAGCTTGTGAAATATTTATTTGAGGAGATTAGTAAAAAGCTGGGGTCTCTGTGTAAGAAAGGCAGGCTATTCTGTGTCATATCTAAATCTAAAGCCCAAAGAGGGCTCTTTTCCTGTGGTCTCTGTCAGAGTCCCTGAGCAGCTCATGCCTAAGCTTTTATACTACTAAGCTTTTATATTCCTACTAATTCCCAATTAGTAGGAATTTGCTGTTTTACCTGGTATTTATAGGTATTTAATCTCTCTGAAACCTTCTAGTTCTCTGTCAAGTTTAGTCAAAACTGGAATTTGCACCAAAAATTGGGAAGGAAACTGAGGATGCAGTGGGACTGTACAGCTTAGAGCCATGGCTGCACCACCATTTCTGGGGCTAAGTATCCTCCTTGTCCCCTGCAAAAACTAAATGAAACAGCTGTCACATCTCATCAGTTCCTGGCTGTGCCAGGGGCTTCAGCCACACTTCATTCACACTGTGTGTCAAGTGTGGAAAACAGGAGTGACTGATCTCCTGAGGAGTGACACATTGCAACCTTCCCTGAATTTGGGGGCTATCCAGGATGTGTGCAGGAAACTTAGATCAAACCAACGTGATAAATGAGAAGCCAGGCTGGCAGACTATTTCTGGCCTTAAAGTGCACCAAGTGAACTTCCATAGTTCCATTACAAAGCTCAGGATGTCTCTTCAGCTCTAGTCCCAGTGTTGTGAATGTATCAATGCCATACTTTTAATTTCCATGGCTCTACAGCTTTTGGCACAAATACACTGAATTTTGCAAAACATAAGGAAATTGAATAATAATGAAGCTACAGCTGATACACTTCAAAGTCAGAAGGAAATTGTTATTCTCAGATCCATTCATGTTATTGTTATTCTCAGATCCATTCAGTTTGCTCTGCATCCTCTGCACTGAGCAGAACCTTGATTTCCTCTGGTCTGTAATTAGATAAAGGACAGGCTAGACTAGAACTCTGCAGTCTGAGCTATCAAACCTGTAATGCAAAGTGGCCAGATTTGTTTAAACATTGCTTGTTCCTGGCTTTATTGTTTAACATATGAGACTTGGGTTAAATTACCAAGAATTTAACCCTAAGAAGCTTATTTGCAATTCAAGGGAACAAATTAGCATTTTAGACATGCTGTAGGACCTGGAAGAGAATTTGTGCAGTGTTTGTAACTTAGAAGGCTGACTTGATAGTGGATGGAGATGGGTAGAAATAGCTGAGTCAGTGAGCTCTCTTCTTTAAATACTTGTTGGACATAGGGTGTTTTTTAGGGTTTTTGGGGTTATTTTCTCCTTCTCCCCCTTTTGTTTTTGCCTTTTCCTGAAGGAGATAGAGGTACATCAGGTATTTTATTCTGGAAGGCAGTGTGGTTTTAAATGTATGCATTTAAAGCCTGCAGTCATTTCTTGGATGCTTCATGCAGGCATAGTAATTTTATCATGGTGTTTGAACAGGGCCTGTTTTGGAAGAAGTGAATTAGAAATGCTTTGAGAGGGAGGTGGGAAGGAAAACAGAGTTGGATATGCTGCATTAGAAGAACATCTTTGTGCATTAAAAATCTATTTATGAGAGAAGTTTGGAGCTAATTTATTTATGGTAGCTTAAACCCAAGTTCTGCAAAACTGTTGCTTAATTCTTGCAATTGCACTTTGCTAAATGTTTTGTTTTTTCATTTGGGATTTGAGTTTATTTTGGTTTGTCTTGTGCTCTGTGTCTATGCACAAGAGGTGGATTAAATTCAAGCCTAGAGTAAGATGAACTTGGTTTTAAAACATGAGGCTGAATGTGAAAATAAAACCACTGCTAATACTTAGAAAATTAGGCAAAAGAATTTGCTGTCATGGCTAGAGGAGTTGGTAACCTTCCCTGGTACCATGGGGGGAGAAATTTAGCAAAAGCAGATCTAACCTATGCCTGAGACATCGATGAATTTCTGGTGCTGATGTGTCAACTTAAAGCGAAAAGACAGAACTCTCTGGCTGGGGCTGGGCTCTCTGCTCTGTGGGTGGCACCACAGCACAGACCTGACAATGGCCTTTTGTTTTGGCAGTTCCTGATTGTCCCTGCCATCGTGGGCAGCGCCCTCCTCCATCGGCTCTCCGACGACCGCTGGGAGAAGATCACAGCATGGATGTACGGGGTGGGGCTCTGTGCCCTCTTCATCGTCTCCACCGTGTTCCACATCGTCTCCTGGAAGAAGAGTCACCTAAGGTAGCAGGAGAAAATGCTGCACCTCCTTGGGACGTTTGCCTATTGTGCTTCTCAGTCAAACCAATTTCACAAGAGGTTGGAGTGGTACTTTCTGCTGAATCATGATAAAAACACCTGTTGGATTCACATTCTCTGAACCTGAGAGAAGCAAAGAAAAGAGTGATCAAAACAATTCTTATCTCATTTGCTGCTCCTGTGTTGTGCCAAAGTAGGATGCAATATGGAGATTGTTTGCCCAAAGTGATGGTGTTTTGTTTCCTTGGCCTATCAGGCCAAGCGTGTGTGTGTGTCAGGACTGTCAGCTGACAGCCACGAGATTCTGGGCAGTTGAGTTGAGTTAGGTGCTTGTGCAGATTCAGTTTAATACAGTGTAATAGCGTATAGAATAATATAGTATAATAAAGTAATTAATTGACCTTCTGATATCAGTGGGGTCAGATGCATCATTTCTCCCTGCCACGGGAGTTGCCTTGGTTCCTATAAACACCCTTGATTTTTTTGGAAGAAATAGTGAGCCAAGCTCATGTACCAGTGAACTCGAATGTCTGCTGCCTTGTCACAAAGAAAATGTGTTTTGGTAGGCCCTAGTGGCTCTTAATCCAGAAGCAGAATGAGAAAAACATAATGTAGGTGGTTGATGGATAATATCCCATTGCAGACATGAAGACACTGTCTGGGACTATGGCATGCTCAAGTGCTTTGAGGAAACACAGCTTTTGCCAATGCCCAGCTAACCAGCAGGAAACCTCCTTGGGACCAAGGCAGCAATAGCAAAACTGACATGGGATTTATTATTTTAATTTTATTTCATTTATCCATCCCTTGTAAGACTCCCTAAATAATTCTGGGCCATAAATTGGACATAGCCAGTAGTCACTAAATAGTAACAGTGTCTGGATTAGGCGGAGTTGATGTGACAGGGATGCAAGGTGGGGGTGGAGAAGGGGAGGGGACTGGAGAAGTGCTCAGCTCTTATGTGTCTCAGTTCCTCCACATGGTTGTAAGAGGGATGGAGGTGATGGTATTTTCCCCAGAGTAATTCCAAAGCATGTCAGGAAAATGAGGTGATGCAAAAATCTTCCCAAAATGTGTCATGGTGACCTGTTCTGTCTCTCTCTCCCTAGGACAATGGAGCATTGCTTTCACATGTGTGACAGAATGATGATCTATGTCTTCATTGCAGCATCCTACGCACCCTGGTAAGAAATGAGGACCACAGCTGCAGAATCAAAGCTTTTCAAAAGTATGGAGTTCATCATTGCAGCTTTCCAAAATCTATAGAGGGCTTCTTGGATGCAATTGACCACTTTATGTGTTGTGACAGTTGTAATGTCATCTCCTAGGCCTTGCTGAACAGAAAGTGATGCTAGAAAACATCAGAAAGTAGTTTATTTATACTCCACATAGTTCATGCTTTCCACCCATCAATGCAAACACCTTCTGCCTCTCTGTGGGTAGAATGTCCTATTGTTTGTTCCCTCATTCTCTAGTTAAAGCTCTGAGTATTTATTTGTTTTTATTAATCCCCACTGCTATTGTGTTAGTTTACTCATCACTTTTGTCTCTTGGAACCTTTATACCTCCAGGTTAAATCTCCGTGAGCTGGGACCTCTGGCATCTCACATGAGATGGTTTATCTGGCTGATGGCTGCTGGAGGAACCCTTTATGTATTTCTCTACCATGAAAAGTAAGAATTCTTCTTTGCATTTAACTTTAAACTGAAAATTATCATCAGAGAACAAGACCAAACTTTTTTTGTTTTGGAGATGAGCTACCAAGGTTCTCATCAAACAAGAAAATTTAAGTTGTCTCAGTTTTATTCTCACTGGTACTTACTGCAAGTGAAAGTGTCTGGGCAGTATTTGGAGAAGGTATTGCCTGCAACTCTGCAATGCAGAGATAAACACTAGTTTTAACTTTGTCATAAAACACTATAACCTGTCTATCTGCATGAAAGCTTTTTGTATAATGACCCAATACCAATACATAATTTAAAATATTCATTTTTGCTGTTGAAGGAAATGTTCATCCTTTTGTACACCACCTTAAATTGCTCAAATCATTCCTTTTTAGGTATAAGATCGTTGAACTCTTTTTCTATTTAGCGATGGGATTTTCTCCTGCTCTGGTAGTGACATCCATGGTAAGGAATGTGACTATTAACAGTGCAAACAAACAAAATTTGCCTTTTATAACCAGCTTAAATTCCAGTGCAGCTCTTTCCTCTGCAGAGATGTTCATTTTAGTACACTATACTTGTAAATGCTCTTTGCAGAGCAACCAAATACAACCTGTCATAGTTTGGATTTATAGTTCACATTTGAGTGAAATGCTGCATTGTGTAGATAAAGAGAGCCTGGGTTTCTTGGTGCATCTGAAAAGCATCCTACTCCAAACTTTTTTATAGTTACACATTTTAAATAATGTTGATGAACCATCTCTGTTGCTAATATAAATGTGACACATTTTCAGGTTATTGCCTTAACTGGCTGTATCAAAGTCTTGCTGGGAGGAGCTGCGTTAAACTCACACTTCCACAAAGTAATGTGGTTTTCTTTGTCTCCATGATTGTCTGCTCTGCTGATGAAGCAAACCATCAATCTTGTTTTAGTTCTTGAGTTGTCCCAGTATAAGTTCTCTAGTGCTATGGGGACATGGCATATAAGCACATTATTGTGCATTTCACAAAGTGTAATATAAATACACCGCATTTCTCACTTGTCCATCTGTCCCTCCCAACATTTTCAGAGTTGTCACATCCAGCTCCCTTTGCTTGGGGGAGAAAAGCACTGTGTATTTTGTCCATAAATACTCTTTGCCCCCCTTTACACCCTGCCCCTGACCTGTCCTTGTTCCCTGGCAGAGCAACACGGAGGGACTGCAGGAGGTGGCCTGGGGAGGTTTGATCTATTGCCTGGGCGTGGTGTTCTTCAAGAGTGATGGGGTGATCCCCTTTGCCCACGCCATCTGGCACCTCTTCGTGGCCACAGCCGCCGCTGTCCATTACTACGCCATTTGGAAGTACCTTTACAGAAGTCCTGCAGACATCATTCGTCACTTATGAGATTATACAAAAAAATAATCTGCACTTGGCCTCTGTAACAGTATTATTTGACTTAAAGAATTGGGGGGAATTGGAAAAATTGCACAGCAAAACTGCACTGACTTTGGTAGTTCTGTGAACACAATTACTGTGAACTGATGTTTGTGTCCTGCCATTTCCCATCACATGGCAAGTGCTGTAAATAACCAAGATACTGTACTGCAGTAACCAAGAGTCCATTCCATGTTAGCAGAACTGGCTACCTGATGTTTACAAACCAATTTTGTATGCTAGTTTAATTTTACAGTTTTTAACTACGTGAATTTTTCTAAATTAGTGATTCAAATGGTGAAGTCAGTGCAATAGTGAAAATATGATGCTCTTGACATGAAATTTGGTTTCTTTCACCTTTCCACGAGTCATTTCTTAAACATGAATCAGAGACAACTAATCTACTTTTACCACCCATTATCTTGGTATAATGTGACTTTTATAGAAACTTTTCTGTGTTTTTTGTAAACTTTAAAAGTACATTTATTGAACTGAAGACACACAACTGTCATCTATGCAGTTATTCATGTTGCAAACTCTTGCAAGAACTGGTTACATTCCACACCCTGTTCTGAGGAGCAAACATTGTACCTCTTCTGAAGTTTGTGTTGCAGCTGTAATTGTAATAACCACTTTTACAAACTAAACCTAAATGTGATTCTGCTGAGTTCTAACATGGCAGCATTCTGCTCATTTACAGTACCACTGAACCAGACCTTAAGTAGGCTTTATTTGTGATGAAGAGCTGTAAAAGGAATAGCTGAGGTGATTTTCTCCTCCAAGTTCCCAGCTGTACCCATGCTGCCCAGGGTGGGGGCTCGTGTGGAAAATCCCCCATCCAAGCCAGGGCTGCTCATTTCCCCAGCCCCTGTACACACACGTGGCACTGAGACTTGGGTTTCCAAAGGGGCTTAAACTGGCTGGTCCCACCAGCTTTTGGTGGGGTGGCTGTGCTGGGAAACCCAGGTGGGAGCAGCAGGCAGAGCATTGCTGAGCACCTGGAGCTCAGGGTTCTTCACAAGCACAGCCTGGCAGGGAGCAGGGCTTGGAGGATGTGGTAGGGTGTCACTTGTCATCCTGGGGCTTCACACAGAGTCTGACTGGTCTTTGTTACTGTCTGTCTGTACAGGAAATCCAGCTGTGGTAGCAAGTCATGATTGTAGGACGTGCTCAAATGACCAGTGTAGAAGAGTCATTGTAATCCTGTTTGTCCAGTAATTGTATCCTGTCCCACTATGTAATGAATGTCTTATATTAAGATCGACTTTATCCTTTTTCTAATTTACTCAGTTTTACATGTCAGTATTTAAAAACAAAACCAAAATGTGTTGCCTTTTTCAGATTTTGTTCTGGATATTGCCTGTCTACAAACAATAAATAGCAAGATAGGGATGTTTCAAAGGTCCTGTTTCACTCAGATTTGCCAGAGGGCCACAAGTTTTAGAATATTTACATTTGTATAGGGAATTTACCAGAGGGACAGACTTTAAACTCAAGACATTGAAGAATTGCTGTGTGGTGGTAGCAGGTGATCAGAGAAATGGCAGCACCACAGCAAACTCAAACTGCCCCAAAAGAGAGCAAAGGGAAGAGCTGGGCAGGTGATTCTACTACAACAGTCTTGCAGATCTGGATGCCTCAGTTTTTTAACATTGTGTCTATTTTAATATTTTCCACTTTTTGTGAGTCCATATATTTTGTTGAAATGCAGTACTGCTAAAACCACTAAAATACATGTAAAGGTTTTCTGTAGTCAAAAGTTAAACTATTGCTTGAATATGTTTGTTTTAATTTTAAGTTAATTTTTCATGGCATTTGCTTTTTGGAGTGTTTGAATGGTTTTTAAAAAGTTCCAATTCGCCAAAAATACTTTGAATTACTGTATTCTAGTCAATATGATATTGAATGTACTAGACTAACATTAAACATTTGGTGCAATTTGGAAACTCTTGTTTTCTTGGTGGTTGTTTTTCTTCCCTCTCCATCATTTGGGCAGGGCAGTCAGAGACTGACACTGTGGCCACTCCTGACAAAAGGGATCCTGAGTTGAACCTTAGGACCTTCATGTCTGCTCAGCCAATGCTTTAAAAACAGTAAGAAAGACTGTAATCCAAATTATTCAATTTTTAGTATGGAAAAAATACATTTCTGTCTAAATTTTGGTCAATAGTTAGAACTTGCTTTTCCCTTTTGCTGTTCTGGGATATAAGAATATATTGGGATTTTTTTTTTTCAGCTTAGAACATTGAAACACATAATTTTGCTCTTATCCCTGGAGGAGTATCATTGCATAAAATATAGACAAGCTGAACTAAAAATGTGTTTCTGTCTGGAAAGCAAGCATATCAATTAGTCTTTTCTTTTTTCCCTCCATCTAATTGGAGCTCTCGAGGCTGATTCCTCTGGAGTAAGGATAGTGCTTTTTCCAGTAATGCATGCTGCAGTACAGAGATGGGATTTCTTTGTCTTCCCAAGGCAAATGTTTTTAAAAGCACTTGCTTCTGTATTTTCTATGCCTCTAGGTTTTAGAAGTGCAACAAGTAGGCTGAATCTAAATAAAGCAGAGATAGCAAACATTTCAGATGGACCTTTCCAGAAAATGTCTGGGATGCAGCAGGTACTTTGAATACTGCATATATTTTTAGATCATATTTTTATAAGACAATATCCTGTGCATCAAAAAATAATTCTATTAAATGAAGGGCTACCTTTAAGGATTTATGTTAGAGTGCTTGTTTGAATTGTATTGGTTCAAAATAAACAGTGAGGAATGCCCAAAGACAATATTAATTTTTCTTCCTGTTAACAGAAAGATCTAAAGGTAGGTAGGCTCCTGTTCCAATCCTGTCTGCTCCACATTCCTCTTAATTATTTGTGATTATGATAAGAATCTCCCAGTTCTGGGTAAGGAAGTCCTTTCCAAGGAGGCTTGGGTGGCCTTGTAGGTCCCTTCCAACTCAGGATATTCTATAAAATGCACATTGTTGGGGCTGGAATGAGCAAGTTAAAGAGAAGATACTATAATTTTTCATAGTTTTTTTTTTTTTTCGCTTAAATGCCCCTCCTGCTCAGAACCTCTACACAATTCTTTACTTGGGTCTGGTGTGTTTAGCCACGAGATGTCCCTGAAGGCCAAGGCTGTCATGGTCACATCATGTGCTTGACTGAATCTTTTCTCCATGCTTTGCTATTTTTAAAGAGCACAGGATGTTGGGCTCTGCTGCCGATTGCTTTCACCCATCCATAGGTGCCATAAGGTTAAAGCTAAAAATAGTTGACAAAAGAGTGATCAGGATGGCACAGCAAAGCTGGCTCCAGGGTGTGGGTGCTCTCTGCCTTCCCTTTCTCAGCCTTGCCATTGACCACTGTGCTCCAACAGCCAGAGCTGCCTCTCCATCCTGCTGCTTGGGAGTGTTTCAGGCGTCATTTGTCTGAGTAAATTCACCAGCCACTCTCAGAGGGAAGGGAATGGACATAAAACACCTGAGGCGTTCTCATGTGGCTGTTGGAAGTGTTGGGATGCCTTTGCTGTGGCATTCCCAGCACTGCCCAAGTGGCACAAGCACCAGTGGTGTGGTGACACTGTCCTGGGGCTAAACCCCCCGGCTGCTCAGCCTTGGGCTGGGTGTGAGCTTTGCAGGCTGCCTGGGGAATTCAGCACAGAGCCTGTCCCAGGTGCCAGCTGAGCACACAGGGGAGTTCCGCTCACAGGTCAAAGCCCCAGGGAAAGCAGGGCTCTCTCGATACAAGTTTTCAGATTCCTCTTTGGGTAGTGTTTGGTGGGTGGTGTTTTGGTTCTGAGCTGGGTGTCTGTCACTGGGTTGTTTCCAGCCCAGGCATCCTCCTCCTGTCTGTGCTGAGCAGGAAGGGTGGCAGTGCTTGTTTCCCTTGCAGAACCAGGGTGCTTGCTCCTAAGGATAAGCTGGGGAACCAAAATCCTGTTGCAAAAGGCTGGCAGAGAGGCCAGTTTCATAACATCATTGGCTAATGAAGCTCATGTGCTCTCAGAGGGATCTGTTCAGCTGTCTCTGTTGCTTAGCAGCCCCAGCCCTGATGGCATGGATTTGAGTGCCCAAATCCTCTAGGTGCCTTTGTAAATCTCCCTTAAATTTTCAGAGATGCAAAGCTGTTGGTAGAGACTGAGTGAATGAATGGCTTCAGCTCCAGCAGGCACCTCCTCACTGCCTGGTGGGTGGTGGTGGTGGCTTCCAGGAGAGGCCCAGAGGTGTGACCAGACGTGGCATGTGGCTCCTATGACACAGCCAGCCAGCAACTGAGCCATTCTCCAGCAGGACATTCAGAGCAGCCCACAGGGTGTTTGGATGGAGAGCAGTAGTTACTCTGGATGTTGAAACACTGAAACCCAACCCACAACACCTACTGAACATGGGGAACCTGTGGCACTTTTGGATTCAACTAGCAAGGATTTTGTAGCATCTTAAATGCTGGAGGATTGAACATTGTTGCTGTGGGAACTCAGCTGTCTTCTCTAATCAAAACCCACGAATATGGGAAGCTCAGGATTGGTCCAGGACAGCCAGCCAGCAACTGAGCCATTCTCCAGCAGGACATTCAGAGCAGCCCACAGGGTGTTTGGATGGAGAGCAGTAGTTACTCTGGATGTTGAAACACTGAAACCCAACCCACAACACCTACTGAACATGGGGAACCTGTGGCACTTTTGGATTCAACTAGCAAGGATTTTGTAGCATCTTAAATGCTGGAGGATTGAACATTGTTGCTGTGGGAACTCAGCTGTCTTCTCTAATCAAAACCCACGAATATGGGAAGCTCAGGATTGGTCCAGGAGGAGTTTTTTTTTTAATATATGTCTTAATATTGAATATGTTTGAACAGAAATGGCTTTTGTCTTGAAGCTGATGGTGGTGCTGAGCAGCTTAATCTGCCTTCTGCTAAAACACTGAAAATAAAGATTGAAGGGACTGTGAGATATTTTTAGCCCCTCCTCTGCCTGCAGGCAGGATGGACTCTGCCTGTCAGTCCTGACAGGCTTGTTCTAAAGAGCCTCTAATAATGAGGATTTCACAATCCTCCCAGGCAGTTTATTTCAATGTTTCACCCGCTGCCCTCTTGATTTTTGTTTTTTTTCTGGCTGCCCAAGCACTGTTTTCTTTGCTGTACTTTAAGCTTGTTACTCCTTGTCCTGTTTGCAGCAGCTCAGAGAAGAGCCCTTCCAGGCAGGTTTTCTGTAGCTGGAGACTCACTTCTTCCCTTGCTTTCTTCTGCCCTGGACTTAAACAAACTCAGTCCCTTCAATCTTGCTTCCCTGCCACCTGGTTTGACAGAGCCAGCAGGATGTTGCAGGCTCCAGACACTTTTCCCAGCTGATGTTGTGACACAGGGACATGAGAAATTAGTGACAGTGCAGAAGGAGGGAGAGGTAGAAGCAGGAACTGTAATCCCATCTTTTGGGAGAGAGGTGTCAACCAAGAAAATTACCCCAAAACCAGCACACACAGCATCTCAAGAAGGCAGCTTTTCCTTCTTTGTAAATTGGGAACAAAGACACATGGACCTCCTTCTTGCTTGCTCCAGGGGAACACTTTATTGCAAAAAAACTAATTTTTATGCTCTAAACTTTAAGCAAAACAGGCAGGCATTGGCTGCCTGCCTCTGTGGTGTTGCTGTTCACGTGTCCTTTTACCCAATTGAGAGATCTTTTCTGATCTCTCAGTGTCCACGCATCTCCCCAGCCCATCACTGCCCCACACATGAGGTGACCACACACACACCAGTCACACAATTTGTTCTCTGCTTACATGATCTGGTTTTTATCTTGCTGTTAGCTGAACCTTTCCCAGAGTGCTTTCTGGTGAGCAAGAGGGAACAGAAGTGAACAGGATTTCTTGTCTCCCACATCTCCCCTTTCTTTGTTTAATCAATAAAATCACACCAAAGTCAATTATGCCATATACTACTAAATGTTTAAACCATACCCTGAAAGAGAGGTCGTCTACAAGACTAGAAAAACCTGAGCAGATCCTGAAACGTTTTCAGATGTAATATCACTGAGCAAGGAAGAGGGGGAGTAACCCAGTAACAGCCCTTCAAAACCACCAACATATGCCTTGACCTGAACAATGTGCACATGGTATCAGTAGGGGTAGCATCATTCATTTGCTCTGTCCATCTTAGGGGTAAGTGCCTTTGCCAACCAGGACAGCACAAGTGGCTGCACACACCACAAAGGAACCCACTTCATGCTGTGACCTGTGGAGACACGAGCATAACCCCTGCCCCATGCCAGTAGATCTAAGGGTCCTTTCCCATCACCAGAGGCCTGGGATGAGCCTTTGTATTGAAAGAATATTGTCTTTCACATATTGTTTGGCCAACCTCATCTCGATTCAGAAAATTGAGAACGTACAAGGCTTTTGCTCATCTGTCATGTGGGCACCCTGACTCCCCCTTGTTTTGTTTTTCAAGCATGGTTTTCAATGTCCTGTGGGCACGATCAACATTAGCCTGCCCAGTGGGACAGTGGGGAATACCTGTGCTGTGGGAGACACCCCAGTGCTGTAAGAATTGCCCAGTCTGTTCAGAAGCGTAGGCAGGCCATTGTCTGGTTCAGTGGTGGCCAGAAGGCCTGAAGTGGCAAAGCAGGAGAGCCAGTGCCCAGTGACATCACAGGCCTTCTCTCCAGAGGGGGCAGTTGCCATCAAGACACAAGACTAAGCATCAACAGATACATGATCATATTTCAAATTACCAGATTCTGGAATATGAGTGACGTGAGTTGGCCAAATAGAGTTTGGAATGGCTGATCAATGGCCCCTATGAAAAAGATCATTCAGTGAAGCTGAATCTATCTGCACAGTAGTTCCAAATTGTCCTAAAACATCCCTTCCCCATAATGTACATGGTATAGCAGCAATAAATGGTGCAATCCAGGCACTTTGCCCATCAGGGCCAAGAACAAGCTAGAGATGAGTGCTCTGTCTAGGGCACTGCATTCCTTCCACCCCAATTAGGGTGGAGGTGGGGTTAATCATGGGACAATCAGTGAACCATTCACTGCTTTTGATGATGGAGACATCAGCTCTGGTATTGAAAAGCCCTTTAAATTTTCTGCCATCTATGCTGCATACCAGGGTTGGCTGAGCTGTTGTGGCAGAACTTGTCCAAAAAAGGTGTGGCTGAGCTGTGCTGCCAAAGCCGCCCATGCCACGTTCACCCTTCCCACCAGGGGTTTGTTGGAAAATGGAACAAGCTGTGCTGAACACTGACCTGCAGGTATAAAGCAAGGTGGCACTGGGATCCAGAGCATAATTTGCATTTCACCCTCATAATCTGAGTCACTAACGGCAGGTAACACAAAAAGCCCCAACTTAGTGGTGGAAGAACATCTAATTAACAAGCCATGTTTCCTCCAGGGCCACTGGGACCTCAGAATGGGGCAACCAGTTCATCTGCAAGGTGGGCCAGGGCTGAGACACGGCTGAGCAGGGCACTGTGTCCTTTCCCAGGGGTGATGGTTCTGTCTGGAGGCTGCAGAGGTGGACAGGAAAGCAGGGAATGAAATACAGGTTAGAGGAATCAGGTTGCTGGGCCAAAGTCGTGGTTACAATAAATTCCCCCTGGCTGGTTTCATCCATCCCAGGTGAAAGCTGGCTGTTGGGTGCTGTCTGCAGGTGGGGCTAGTTTTCACATTTCAATTAAAATCGGGCCTGCGAATGTGCAAAATGATTGAGCACCCTCCAGTCAAGCCCGAGTGTGTTGGCGCCTCCAGGCAGCAGCCGGAGCCCCGGTGTCGCACGGGGGGCTCGGGCAGTGCCACTGCTGCGGTGACACTGGCGCTGCGTTCGTCCCACCGGGGACTCGGATCTTCCCAGCGTCTCACCGGCAGCAGCCGCACCGAGGCACAAACACCCGAGGGACGATCCGGGGACGCTAAAGAGGAGAAGCTGGCGGCGCTTTGGAGCAGATCCCGGCGCTCGGGAGCCGCTCGTGGCTCTTGTGTGACCTCTTGTGTTGGCTCCGAGGGGCTCTCAGCATTCCCACCATGGATCTCCCCCATTTCCCCACCCACATTTGCATTTAGGGAGCATTACATATTAAAGAAAAATCCCAGTACGCCGCGGAAACGCACCGGTCACAGTCACTGTGACAAATCCTATTTATTCCTCTTAAATGCAATATCAAGGATTCGTTTTTTGCCATCCATGGGTATGGCTGTGTCTTTATTTGGCTCTGGATTAATTTCTTTTAAGCAGCTGGGCAAGGGTGATAGAGGATTTAAAGCATCTCAAAGATTCTTAAATTCTCACAGGTTCCATGAGAACTGGGACTGGGATAAAAGGAGTTAAAAAGAAACAGCAAACGCAGCCCTAAGGCTGGGACTGTGCCTGGCCAAGGGAACACCTCAGGACTTTTCCAGTCTTTTTTTTTTTCTTAAATAATGGATTTTCTGGGATAATTTCATCCATGAATGACCCCGGAAATGTTAAATACACCAAATTTACCCAGAAGTCAAAGCAGGTGGGTTGAAACAAAAGCGCTAGGACCCCAAAGTGACAAAAGCTCTGGAAAACTACTCCAAAATATACCCTTGGCTCCTCATAAAAATGTGTTTGGGATGTGTCTCCTGGGCTTGGGGCGGAGAGGAGATGGTTTCTTTTAAATACTTACAGATTAAAGTATACTTATACTACTAACTATGCTGCATTAATAATATCTCTTAAATTTTCTCTGAATATGTAGACATGTACTAATAAATACTTCATTTATATGTAAAATCCTGTCATATAAGTAAATAAGAAATAAAACATCTCCAAAAAACATGTTTTATGTATCATCTGTTCTATACTTTATATTAAAATATAATTATAAAAAGGCTGCTAAAAGCACACACAGGCAGTCAAGGAGGTCTTGTGTGTTTCTGCATTGTAACAACTATATTTTGCACATAATAAATAACATATATAGCAAATATAATCTTTGTAGCAATAAAATGTGGATACAAAAAGCTCTAAACCCATATTAATGAAGAAAATGTTATTGAGTTGGCAGTGTGAAATATAATTATTAAATGTCTCTACTTGTGTGCATGTAAAGATAAACGTGCACAAACACCTCGACAGGGTGAATGTGTGTATTAGAAGAAACACATGCTGTGTCCCACATAACATTTATTTATCTTCATCATCATAAAATTGACTTCATATATTTTTGAAAAAAATTCAAAACTATAAATCTAGCCTTTGAAAACAATATGAAAATATAAATTTTAACCTTTAAATCACATCATTTTATACACGTCTCTGGGTAAAAATAAATCCCTTTTGTTTAAATCTGTGCTGAGTGTGTACATGGAAACCTCTGTGACAGAGACGTGTGTGTACAGAGGGGCTGAGCACGAGAGCCACAGGAAGTGTTGCTGGGTCATTCAAACACATCTTGGTGCACAACACATGCTATATATTTTATATATATATATACTATATATATCGTCATGCAAAAATATTAGAAACCTTGTTAATTCTTTTCCATATGCTATATGGAAATAAAAATTAAATTTCTGACTAGCCAGTGAGAGGAAGAGGAGTGCACACGTGTGTGTGCACATACGTGTCTGTGCATAATACAGAATGTGCAGTAAAACCAGACTTTTACAGTAATAAAATACATAATTTGAAATGTAAAAATATTAACCTAGATTATTCAATTCTGCTAAGTATGCTGTATGAAAATATAACTGAGTTTATATCAGTGAATACAACAGTATATGGATACACTACATATATATTTACACATATATATGTAGAGCATGTATATACATGTAGATCTATATATATGTATATAAACTCTTTTTTTCGTGTGTATTAAAAAGCTTTATTCAAGTAATAAATTGTGGTAGCCTAAATGAGATACAGTTATTAAACTTGTAAATATATAAAACATAAAGAGCTACAAGAATGTGTGTGCCCACGCTGTGTTTGTGTATTGTAGCAATTATAGTTTGTGCATAACATATATGGCAAAACCATCCTTTATAACAATAGAATAAATATGTATTTTTTAAAAGTTATAAAGGTTTATTAATAAAATAAGTGCTGTTAAATGTTCTCTATGAAAGTATAATTAGCCAGTGTACAGCTCTATGGATGCACAGAGATGAATGTGCTTGTGCAGGTGCACATAGGTATGTGGCTATTAGATCAAATACACTCTCTGTCTCATTAAAAACTTTGGTATTAATAAAGCTATTGATATATTTATAAAGGTGTATAAAAGTAGGAAGCTAAAAGCAATTATTATAAACATGGCATATGAAAATGAAATTTTAATTTATATATTTATAAATTTATATACACACATATCTTTAATGTGTGTATTAAAATAATTTATATTACAGCTATATATTTAAAACTAACGAAAGCATGCACACACACAGAGGGGAGACTGAGTCAGTGTATTATTAAAACATACATTTTGTGCATAATAGGTACTGTGTATGTAAAATGCAGACTTTTATAGGTAGGTGTGCCTATATATCATGCTCTGTACCCTGCTATAAATATACAGATACATATGCACACATGTTTAATAACCTGTATACAGGAAGGGTTAGTCCTGAATTATATATTATAGTTTTTCTCTCTCAGGCTGTATCTTTATATAAACTAGATATCTAAAAGCCTGTAGTATGTATTATCTGTCATATGGTCCATATAAAATATTAGCTCTAATGGAGAGTAAAATTAATAAGTTATGTTGCATGCTACAATAAAAAGTACTCCTTGATATGCAGCATTTTTATGAATTTACTGTATGAATTTACAGTGAATTAAAACATGATCACATCTCATAATATATAGAGTGTATAATATATATATGGAAATGTTGCTTCCATTGTACCACTTTATTACTTTTATATATGTATATAATAATATATTTTTGTTAAAATAGTAAATAGTACTAATTCTAGTATAATTTGAATTATTTCATCTCCTGTAAATGCACATTTGCTGTGGTTATACCCAATCCTGGTGGCAGCTGGGAAGGCTGGGGGATATTTCCCCCCCAGATTAGCTGGGATCCACCCCCTGGTGGGATGACCAGAGGATGGGGGAGATAAATTCCCTCCCAAAAGCCCCATGCCCTGACACACCAAAACAAGCACACAGCTGAGAGAAGAAAAATTTAAAAGTTTATTAAACATTAAGAATAACAGACAAAAAAAAAAGATCTGGGCTGAACAGCATACAGGATGCAAACCATTTCTTGTCATACAGATAATTTGATCTATTTGTTAAACTTGTATTTAATTCTGTCTTGTGGTGTTGCCAGAAATACAATGGTTGATCACATATAAGTTTTAATATAATTTTTTTCTTCACATAAAAAAAAGTCAATAAAATAAAAATAAACTGCACATCTCTATTGCAAAATTACCTGCAAAAATAATTTTAAAGCAATAATTGGGGGTATTACAAACCCACAGAGACAAGATATTCAAATGAGAGGGGTCTGAACTGATCCCATCCCTGGTGCTTGCTCCGGCTCCTCCCCTGCATTCTGAATTTCTTGCTTTTGTGGATTCAAGTCAGAACTTATTTCCATGGTGCTTGGCTTAGTGACTTCAGCACCACTCGAAATAGAAAAAGAAATACCCCCCCTCCTCTGCCACGGGCTTTCCACAGAGAGCCCCAAGGTGCTCAGATGCACAAATCCATCTCCAGTCCCACTGATTTCTAGAGGGCATTCTTTTGTAAAAAGAAAAAATCCACTTCTAAGGTTCAGCAAAAAATGAAAGAGAAGACAAGCATTTTACCAATGCTTATAGTGTAATAGAGGTCAGTGAATTATTTAGATAAGCTATTAATTATTCTGCAAATATATATATTTCTATTTTTATAAAATTACAATTTCTTATACCTAAAAGCTCCTTCATGAGCAACAAAGCCATCAGAGGTGTGATGAGCCCAGCTGAGCTGTCCTTGGGAACTGAAAAATGAGCTGAACTTCCATTTATTTATTTTCGTTGTTATTTCAGGGAGACAACCTGGATAGTGAACTTGGGGATTTTCCAAATTTTAAGCCCACACATTCTGCCTTTTTTTTTTTTTTTTTTCCCCAGGTGAGCCTTTCAGAGCAGCCAGAGTGCCTAAGTCCCATGGGAAGTGGGGAGTGCCCAAGTCCCACAGGCTCCTCAGAAAGTCCCCACCCCAGAGGAGAGGCTGTGACAGCTGTGACACTCCCAGGCCAGGATGGGACGAGGAGGCTCTGGGACTGCTGGGCAGGGCAGAGCCAGGAACCTCCATGCTCCTCTGTGGCCCTGCCTCAATAAACCTGATATCCAGTCTTCAACCACTTCCCACCCCTTCCCTGCCCAAAGAAACAAAAGAATTCTCTCCTTCCTTTCCCAAGCTGCCCTTTGCATGTTACACAAAGTTTTGTGGTCACAACCCGCCCTAGCAGTGGCACCACTGACCTCACCCTGCTCTTGGGTCCCCCCAAAATTCCCCTTTGTGGGGGTGATTAGAGACTGCTGCCATTTGCTGGGCTGCTGTTGAAGGTGTGACCACAGCAGCTCCAGTCCTGCTTCTCCCAGAGGGAAAACCAGGGGCATTCCCAAGGGGCTGCAGCAGAGACCCCAGCTGTGCCAGACCCTCCTGACCCCTGCAGCGCCTTCTGCCAACCTTCAGGGAATAACTCACTGCACTTCAGACCTTCTGTAGCACATGGAAACTCGATTTGCTGCACAAATGGTCCACGGGCAAGCACTGCACCTTACAGGACACCGAGAAGCCAGGTATGTTTGTGGAAAAATACTGGAGAAATGCCATCCATGCAAGGGTGCTTTAATGCTGACCAAAATGCTGAGTTCTTTGCAGCCATCTCCTGAAGCATGAATAATGATTTAATGGAATGAACAACGTTTTTATTTGAAAATAAAGTCAGAACGCTTAGAAAACTGTGAGCAAGACGTAGCACCGTATTTTCCTCACGTTACTAACTGTATGCAGTACACAGAGCTGTGTACAGGATCTGAGCTGTTTATAACAAAAAATTCAGCTGGAAACAGATTCTAGCAGCAGCAGCAGATTGGAAATTACGATGAGTGGTTTTGTATTTTTCTGCCATTACAAAATGTTGTAATGTCCAATCAATAGTTGACTAAAATCCATGTTGTGCTTTGTCCCTGTTAAACAGTTTCTTTATGTGTTTCTGATGAAAAATAAAAAAGTCTCTCTTTTTCAGTAATATGGAAAATCCTGGAAAGCCATATTACTTCCATAAAAATTTAATTTAAAGCACAGAACATGCCAGTGTGCCAGGCTTAAAATCACGGATTTAAAAAAAAAAGAAGAAAACGACAACCAACAAACCCCTAAGCATTTCCTTTCTATACAATAATGGAGAATATATATCTTTGCTATATATTTTAAACATGGAATAGCTTTTTCTTTTTGCTATATATATGTCTTTCAAAATACATTGCCAGTATTTGTACTTGAAAAATACTGTACAAAACGAACATACTATAATTATTCTGTATAAACTTTATACATTTTATAATATCTATCCTTTTGGTCTAGAGTAAACACTTAGATTGATCGGATTAACCACAGTATATGACAACACCATCCCCCTCTGAAATACACCAGTGTCTCTTACATTCATTTTTCAGAAGTCCACTTTATATTAGAACATACATGTTCAAAAGCAGTTTAAAACAATGAAGTTCAGAACCATCAGTTCATGTCACACTCAAAACAACAATCACTAAGAAAAAATGGGCTTTGCAAACCAGTGACTTCTTCTAACTGAATAAAAGTGATTTTTTTTAAAACAGCAAGATATAATCCACAGAAAATATATTACAAAACGTGGGAAAAAACCAACTGAATTTAGGTATTTATTCAACTTTTAATCACAAAATGGAGTTACTAACTGAAAACAGAAAAGCCCCTCTGATTTCAACATCAGATCTGATTTGATGCTATTTAATTTTGTTCTCATTTTCAACTAACGATCCTGCTCCTTACACATGCACTCCCCCACGGCAGGGACACAGCCAGCATGCTCATGGGAACGTGTCTGGGACTTTTTGGAATTCCTCGTTAAAGACATCGAGACTGCTGTTGGGTAGGGAACCATCCCACGCCCACTGGGAACATCCGGGCAGCATGCACGCAGGATTATTGCTTCAGGTACAGGCAGTGCAAGGAACACACTCTGTGCTCTACCAACAACTCCTACCTACCTACCTGGGGTCCGTGGAGAGAAAAGGAACCTTAGTAGCTACAGAGAAGCCATTATGGGATCTATCATGAGTATAGCTAAACTCAGTCTAACAGCACTTTTTAAATCTGAAGACAATTATTACCAAAACTTAAAAATACAACAAAAGCGATCTATAAATTAATAGTTCTGCAGTGTAGTACTAAATTATTATTTGTGCACTTTATTAGCATGTTAACTTTTCTGATTAGACAGACTTAAAACAATAGCTTTGTTACTCTCAAAAAAAACTGAGATCTACCTTTTTTTTCTTTTTTCTTTTTTTTTCTTTTTTTTTTTTGTAATTTATGCTGGGATCTTTCCAAGTAAATCAGGAGGATGGAACTGATTACGAGAACATAAAACCCCTACTCTGAAGCAGCACTGAAGGAAAAAAAAAAATATATATATAATAAAAAGCTTACTATGGCGGTTCTCAACAGTCCAGGTAAAAATGTGGCACCCTTTGAAGAGGGCTGATAAAAATGGGAAGTGCTGAGATGCGCACGCACACGCACAGCCACGCACATGCACACCCACAGACACAGACCTGGGCACACACGTGTGCACACACACACGCAGGGACACGTACACGCAAACAAAAAGAAGAAAAAAAAAAAAAACAACAAATAAACCAACGTTAAGTCAGTTTTGTTTCTGCTTCTGGTAAAGTGCTGAAGACAGAAAGGTTGGTTTGGGTGTGGTGCTATCAAACAGGAAACACATTGTCCATCTAGTCAAATGCCAACCCGCAACAAAGAAAAAAAAGAAAAAAGAAAAGAAAAAAGAAAAAAAACCCAAAACACCCCACCTCCCCCACCTGGGATTTACAGGGGGCCGTGCCGAGCTTCGTACTTGGCCAGGACGTTCTTGCACTTGCCCAGCTCTTTCCGCAGGTCGGCCACCTCCTGGCGCAGGGCCGAGTTCTCCTTCTCCAGGAAGGAGGCGCGGATGGCGATCTGGTTCTCCTTCAGCCGCCGCGCGTCCCGCGAGCGCTTCGCTGCCATGTTGTTCTTTCTGCGCCTGGCCCAGTATTTGTCATCCTGCTCGTGAGACACACAGAGAGGCAAACAAAGGTGTTACATTTTGGTAGAAGCAGAGCTGCCCACCGGGAGCCGCTCCCAGCTGCGCCTCCGGACCGCGGGTGGCTGCGGCGTCACCCGTGGCACGGCAGGACTGGAGCTACAGCTTTGTGTGTGGCACAATCCGCCCTGGCAGCGCAGATGCCCTCACATGTTTCTGTCAAAATGTTTACACTAACCCCCTCATCCTCCTGACAGGGAATTCCTCCAAGGAAAAGTGAAGCAATGTTCCGGAGGTACAATCCATCTCCCATCTAGGCTGACCTAGTTAGCACATCCACCTGCGTGTGCCATGACTCACCCTGAACAATGGCTGCAGCAGCACTAGTTACCTCTGGCCCTGCTCAGCACTGCCAGCCAACACCCGGTCCACTCTCTGTGTTGCTATCACCCATTTTATCTACTGCTCTGCTCTTTTTTAATGTTCAAAGCACTCTACAGAGCCCCCAAATGTTCCTGTCTGCACCACTGTCACTACAAGAGGATTCCTTGGCACAGTGATCATGGCTGCTCTGGGACCAACCACAGAGATTAGTGCAATAGGCTTTGGCTGTGGAAAAAAAAAAACATTGGACAGAAATAGGTCCACTACTCCGTGAGGTTTCGTAAGCTAACACATTCCCAAAGTGTTATCCCTGAAACTTGCCTCTAGATCATCTTACTGCATTGGTAGATTAAAGACTTGAAGTAACTACTGAATTTCACCTGGTTTTTCCACTCTTCCAATGAAGTGGCCTTCAGCAAAATGGAAGTTTTCATGTTGCTTCATAACTGAATTAAGTTCTAGAACTTTGGAACAACTCAGGAAATACAAAGCAGGTAGAATCTCTTGTGAAAAGTGAAATTGTGTCCCCTGCAGAGTAGGAGTGATGCAGACACTCAACCCTCAAACTCTGCCTTGCCAAGTCACAAAGTCCCTCTTTCTTCACCCCAACATGCTTCCATTTCCCCGTGCAGCTCCCAAGGACCAGCACAGGGCAGGAGACCCAGCTGCTCCTATGCTGCACTGAGCAAACATCCACCACTCCTGGGTCCTTCTGGCCAGCCTTATCCTGCTGCTCTGCACCTTCTGCTGCTGCACAAGGCAAAGCAGGAGCAAAACAACTGCTGGCAGGAGGGC
>NW_005054395.1:1111799-1112511 GCF_000277835.1 Geospiza fortis | reverse complement strand
CTGATCTGGAGCCCACATTATCTCTAAATGGCTCTTCACCTGTACGTAGATGGGCCCCAGTAAAATCCTCCAAAAAAACAAGCATGCAGCAAAAAGCTGTGACCCAAATCTTGTTTATAATTTCCCATCTCAATTCACTCCATAAAAATCAGCTTTAAGCAATTTATTAGTGTGCCACCTAGGCTTCATCCCTCTTTATTTTAACAAATTGCCATGGCAAATCCCTTAATCCAGGCCTGAAAGAGGTAAGGCTGGCATTTCCAAATCACATGCAGCCCAGAGACGATTGACTGGTCTAATCTGCTTACCCTCCCCCAAAACCCAGAGGCTCCACATGCCAGGGCAGGAGCAGCACTTGGGTCAAGCTCTCTGAAACAAGTCAAGGGCAAGTGATTGGATGATCCTGAGGGAATGAGAGACCCTGAGCTCCTGCTTCACTCCTGTGCTGCACTGCTGAGCTCCACCTCTGGCCAACAGGACCTTTGCCAAAAGCTTGCTTTGATGAATAAGGGTACCTGGGAGATGTGACAAAGGGAGAAACCCCAGCCATTACTGCAGCAAATACCTCTCCCTTGGGCACTGCAACCCAACAGGGCATCACAGGCAGGAGAACTTGCCCAGGTAAGCACCAAGGTGCAGGCAAACCTTTGCAAAGGAAAGCTGAGTGACAGCAACCTGAACACTACTGCAATTGTGATTTCTGTGCTTTTAA
>NW_005054395.1:1082834-1111789 GCF_000277835.1 Geospiza fortis | reverse complement strand
CTATCAATCTGGTGCAAACACATGGCATCCCAGGCTCCGGCACATGCAGCCAGGAATTCCCACTGACTCCAACAAGCTCTCAGGCTGTGTCTCTTGGGGGCAGTAGCAACAGCAGAATGAAATTCTGCCCTGACTGCCTCTGATAAAAGAGATCCTCTTGGATAGCACATACCGGGAAAACAACTTTGCAAATAATATTCAGAGCGTTTGATAACCTGGATCGGTTGATCAATTTTCCTGCTATCTTCATGCACTTTGCTCTTCACATCTCAGAAGCAGTGAGTGGCACAGACTCTTTCTTCTAAAATACTGATGTCATGTTGTATTTTACATATTGTATTAAAACACACCTCTCAGCAGAAAAATTCTGTTTTCTTCTGTTTTCCTACTACTTGTCTAGATTCTTTCACCTGGATTAGTGAATATATATTAGTGAAATAGCTTTTACTATAGTGTTCTCATTCATTATTAAATACAGAACTACAGCAACTTCCGAATAAGACACAATATACTTCAGTATGTCATCAGGGTCCTCCATTCTCCTTGAAGGATTCACAGCCTGTGCTGAATAGACAGAGGATGAAGAAAAAGGAAAACATGAATAGAGAGACAGGATGAAGAAAAAGGAAACATGATCAGGCTGTTTCATAAGTGGGAAATATGGGACAAAGCAAGCTTGTCCAAGGTCAAGCAGGAAGTTTCTGGCATACAAAGGAAATGAATACTGAGCTCATGAATTTCAACTGTTGCATAACTAATAAGGGACATCCTCCCTTCAGTCTCATCCAGAACCCTGAACAGTTTTATTCTACAGCAAAGTCAGATTTACCTGGAAAGATTTACCTTACATGACAAAACAGATTCATGCTCCAAATCTGTACCTCAATGTGCAACTGTCAGAGACCCTGTGGGAATCACCTCGTCACCAGTTCCAAATTACCTTCAGGTCATCTGGGATGAAGACTTTGCGAGCTTTCTTAATCATGGGCTGGGGTTTCAGCTCCTCTTCGGAGAACTTGCGCTTGCGAGGATCGAACATCTCCTGGCCAGGAATGCTGGACAGAGCAAGATCTGCAGGGTCAGGTTCGTAGCCCACAGGAACTTGGATAGTCTCAGGATCAATGGGGCTTGGTGTGTTCCGGTTTGCTGGCAAGATCTGACCTACAGAAATAAAGGACAAATAGACCTGGGTTAGAAAAAAGATGTTAATTGCAGCAAAGGTTTTTAGAAGATCTCTACATATTTTACAAGCAATAATTCTTTCAGCTTTCCCTTCAGATTTGGTATCTATGCTTACTAAATATTAGATTGTCCATTCTGCAAGGTGCATATTCTGACCCAGACATGTTCATGGCCTTTATATTCAGAATCTGTTCCTAACTCTGGTTGCTAATCCTGGATTCCGATGTAACATCACTGAATCCAACACTGAGTTGCACTGGACTGCAGGCAGAAGATATATTGCTCCAACCTGAACCACTTCATTAGGATCCCATCCTCAGGAACAGATCAGAAGTACTGTCATTTAGTTCAGATCTATCAGCACGCTGTAACCCCTCACAGTTATACCTCTGAGGGTATGTTTATCTTACAATCAAACAATGTACTGTACATGCCACGAATAGCAGCTTATGAAAATGTACTTTCAGCTGTGCTGAAGCACTCCAAGGAGACTGCTATTTATTCTTTATGAAATCCTACCAGGGATATTCTAAAAGACAGTGAAGGAAACCAGTAACATGAAAGGCTACAGTGATTCCTTAAAGATGCTCTGCAAAAATTAAAAAGACACTTACCGATAATGCATTTCTCTTTTGTGGTATATAAAATCTAATAAAAAGGAGCGTATCCCCAGAAAATGAGTGATATAATTCCCATTTTTCTCTTTTTGATTTCAGATAAAGCCTTCAAGATCCTACAGCACCAATTTGGGCACCATTCCCACTAAAAATCCAATTTAAAATCTCAACCAAAGGCTCCAAAAATAGGATCCTGAAGTCAGCTGCCTAAACATGGACTATCCCCGGGGGCAGAATTTTCAGAAGTTTTCACATGCCTCAGAAGTCGAAGCCTCACAGACTTCAGAGGGAGGCCTTCTGATTGAAGCAGATATTCTTTTATCATTTTGGCTATTTGCTAATTCACTTTGACTTTAGCAATATGACGGCTTTCATGATAACTACAAAAACATCCTGTGGCTGTGTAATATTTCCTTACTTGTGCCCATGTCTGCAATATTTAGGGTGTAAAACAGTAAACATTACATGCCATTTCTAATTCCAAGGCCAGCATTAACAATGTAGTTTTTATTTTAATAATATGGGAACTGCACGGAAAACGCACCGGGGGAATTGCACTGTTAAGGGCTTGCTAAGGGAGGGCTTTTGTAACTCCTATTTTAGAGCTGATAAGAATCAGCTTCCAGGAAAGGCTGGTGAGGGCCGGGGAGAGGAGAAAAGGAGGATCAAAGTTATCAAAATATAGTCGCGGCTGCAGGAGAAGGAGCGCGAGGAAAGGATGCTGCTGCACGCATTGTGCCGCTGCGGAGCGCTGCCGCCCCGGCTCGGGACGCGCTGCTGGGAACGTGGCACCGCGCTGTCCCTCGGTAATGCAGCCGGGAGCTGGCGGTGCCAGGGCTGCTCCCCGCTCTCGGGGCTAGGGCCGTGGCGTTTCCAGCTGTCAGCCCGGTCATACAGCCGGGAGGCGGCCGCGGGGAGGCTCGGCCCGCACGGCTGGGGCCCCGAGCAGCTTCCCACAGGCTTCACCCCTCCTGGAGACGGCGGAGCGCCGGTTTGAGTCACCTCCCCGCCCGGCGTCACCTCCCGTCAAGGGACGCGCACCCGGCCGCGGGGGCCGATCCATCGCTGATGGATGGATGGGCTGCCACCGGCTCCTTTGAAGGACAAAACACAGCAAAAGCTCCTTGGGTGAGCGCCTGCTCCGCAGCAGCCAGGTATTCCTTACTGCAGACAAACACACAGATGGATGCACCTACAAATGGTGCACTTTCTGTAATACTGATAAAAATGAAGCAAGACACGAGCTCTGAGTACTTTTATAATATTTCTGGTGAGCCTGCAGGGTGTTTCTAAAAGTAAAATGGATTGTGAAATCTGGCCCAGCTTTCTAATTGTCCCACGTGAGAGCCTGTATTTAAATATTGCTGAAGTTCTTGATATACAGGATCAGTTTGCATATTATCATTTATCCATAATGTGCCATATTACACAATTACATTAGCTCTGTAGACACTGGCCTCAAGAAATTTTACAATATCACCCTAAAAACAGGGCAAAAATGCTCCTTTTAGACATGGAAAATCAAGGCATTGCATCTTAGCAACACAAGAGCAAAACAAAGAGCGATGCACCTCCACAGCAGTCTGGGAGAAGACAGAGCAGGCAAGGTCCTGCCTTGCTCCCTCCACGCACACGCTTCCTCTCCCCTGCTTTAGGAAGCTCTCACAACTACAGACCTGGCCCTTCAGCAAACACAAGATGTTCCAGTGCCAGTGAGAAGCTCGTTCAAGGGGAATGCTGTTCACCAAAGCATGAACAAACCACGGGCCTAAACACCGTCATGAGGAGCCCCAAGAGTGCTGTCCTGTGGGATATCCTACACCCACATAGCACACACACCTCTGCCAGTCTCTGTTCTGTCATGCTCCTGCAAATGATCAGCAATTCCATCAAGAACAACAGACTTAACAAGGGTATCTCAAGCCCCAGGCAGAAAAAACAGAAATGCTTTGTCCAGCATTTTACGTTGGGCAACTCCTGGCACCCGGGACCTTTTTATTTATTCTATCAAGTTTTGCCAATAGTGCAAGCCAGGAACCTGTCTTCGTTAGTGTGCTGGCCAGTGGCCATGACATCTCTGCGGTGCTGGAACTTGTCATAATCCAAGGGGACAGCGTGGGCTGCGCTGGCCTTGGCTCTGCTGTCGCTGCGGGAGCGCACAGCGCGGCCTCGCCTTACATCGCTCCCCGGGCTCCTCTCCCCGGGTGTGCTCGGCACTTTCGCTCTGCATCCTCCTGCCAAATTTGTTCGGGGTGTTATTTTTATGCACTGAATTCCTCGCAATCAGAGGTAGGTCAAATAAGCACAGCAATCTGAATGTCATGTGCCCAGCAGCCGACTAATCCTTGCATCAGCAAGTTTCCCAGCTGTCACAACAGCCACAGAAGGGCTGCTCGGAGGCTCTGATGCACAAGGAATCGGCCAAGGAGGAAACCCACTCTGCAAGGTAAAGCCCATCAGTGCCCAGCACGGGAGCCAGATGCCTCTGCCAGGCTCTGCATTATTTAAACACTCTGTGCTCACAACAGCGGCCAAATTTTCACAACAGTGAAGTGGCTGGACTGTTTAATGTGCTTAAGCTTTGTTCTCAATGGGGGATGATGACTGCCAAGTGTTTTGGAAAGAACTTAGCCCCTCTATTTAAGTTGCTGAAATGAGAACTCTTGAGCATTAAGCTCTTTTGGAAATCCAGCTGCAGAGCTCCACAGTGGTGGTGGTGGTGGAAGCAAGCCGGGAACAATTGTTAATGGAAACTTCCCCTCATACCACCCTAGTGATGTGTCTCAACCATGGCCTGGAGAGACCACAACTGTGTCAACACTGGCCTTTTGTCTGGAGCCCTTCCCACTTAGAGAACTCCACTTAAGCAAGAAGGAGTATGCCAGGACAGACACAGCTCCAGGTGTCTCCTGGCAAAGGGACCAGCAGGTTTTGACAACCCCAGCAATTCAGCTGCCCAAACATCTTGCCCTTGCTAACGCTTTTGGTGTTTCTTTGGCAGATATTAGCATAGTGGAAAATTTTCCATAAAAAAGGACTTGAAAGAAAGTTTGCTGTTCTAATCCTTTCAGTCATTGTCCTCCTCCTCCCAGCAGAGACTGCCAGTGAGAAGTCCAGTGTAATGGCAATATTTTCAGTGTGGCTCCTTTTTCTGAGAGAAGTGGACTGAGGCCATTCACTTGTGTCATCTAGGTGACCAAACTGCTGGTAAAAAAAAATAGAAGCTTAAAATTCCTTGCAATAATTAAAATTCCCCGTTCAAAAGTATAGCAGCATTTTTGTATACCTACAAAACCTCAAATGCTGAGCTGGTATCATAGGGAGTTCAATCACCACATCCTGACTCTTAATTTCCCCTTTTTGAAACATCCCACCTACCAGCTGTGCCCAGGAGAGTGAAGACGGAAATAACCTCTTCAGCTGCACTACTGCTTGGCAGACTTCTTATCTGTACTGCGAGAGATCCCTGGTAAATTATGTGGAACACAATTCTGAATCATTCAACTCCCATAGAAATGTGTCTGATTTTCAGAAAATCTCCCTTCTCACAGCCCTTCTACACTCCTCATCAGCTCAACAGCTGGCTGGAGAACAGCATCCAGAGGAAGAAAAGGGAGTGAAAATGTTCTAATCAAAATATTTTTCCCTATTTTTTACACACATTGGAGGGAAATAGAAGAGGAGTTTCCTACTCAATTTATTAGCAGCCCAGAGATAAAACATGTGTTTGCTAATCATTTTTCTTTATATAAACGGAAGGCACTTTGTGTGTGTCCGTCAGGCTCTGCAGCACAGTGGTTAAACTGACAGATAATCCCCACCCAGAGCTACTCCAGAGCCCTCCCTGTATGTTTTCCAAGCCATCTATCCCCTTGGCAGCTGGCCAGCTATTTGGGATAGTTCCCTTACTCCAAATCACAGCCTGTCCTGGACTAATCTGTCATCCAACTCTGCATTAACTCCTTCAGCCTCCTGAAGTTCTCTCACCGCAGAACCCACAGCAAGAGGGCAGGGATCAAGACAGGCAAAAATCCCCACAGGAAGCAAAGTAAAAGGGGTGTTCTGGAGGTCAGGATTTATCTAAGGGCAGCATCATGTCACGTAATGATTCCTCACTTACAATATTATAAGCAACCTTTTATCTATCCTATCTTATTCTATGTAATTTCCCTGCTATTAGGATTGTAGTTGTTTTCCAGAAACCAAACCATTTAGGGGGATAGGACTAAAGCCACACACTGGAATCCTCCTGCCCTCCACTGGAAGGACAAACCAAACCACTCTCTGCCTTGGGGTGAAGAAGACACTTCACCTCTGGGTGTGTTTATGCAAGCAATTATAGGAGCTTTATTTTCTGCCCAAGCAACAGGAGATCTGTGTATTTTGACCAGGGCTCCAAGCTGGCATGGACATTCCCCTATTCCTTATTGTACACAAACTCGATTCTGCTGAACATGGGGTGACTGCAAACACTTCCTGCAGAAAGAAGGATCTCAACCCAGTGCAACCACAACATAATTCACTGCTTTTAACACGCACTATAGGACTGGTACACAAAAGGGTTTTTAAAATGTGTACTTTTGAAGTTATCAGCATTGTTTACAAACCTTGTGCATTTAATTATGAAAGAATTGTCATCTCCCCTCTCAGCATTGTGTGCCTCCTGCTCCAGGCCTCTACAGTATTATTCCAGGCAGGACTGGTAGTCTTATTAAGACTGTCTAACACTTCCCATTAGAGGATGCTGTCTTCAGTTCCTTCGGCCTTCGCCAGATTTCAACCATTCTGTTTGGATTTCTTGCGCGCCAACTGCTTCTGCCAAAATGGTTCTGCAGTTTCCCGAAAAAGGTTCCACAAAAAATACTTTGTTTTGAACCTGTTAAAAATTTCTGGCAGACTTCTCACTACAGTGTGCTAGTGGCCTGTGCACTGGAAGAGAGGGCAGCTCCTGGGTCAATGTTACTTCAGAGAACCACAGAACAGTTTAGATTGGAAAAGCCCTCCAAGATCATCGAGTCCAAGCATAAACCCAGCACTGCCAGCTCCACCACGAAGCTATGACTTCAGTGCCACATCTCCATGTTTTTTAAAAACCTCCAGAGCTGTGATGCAACCACTTCTCTGGGCAACATGTTGCAGCTGTGGGCATGCTCAGGCTGGAGGAGAAGGGGAGGATTTCATTGAGTGATTAGGACTCAAAGCTGAGAAGGTGGTAAGGAGGTGAGGAAGGCAGACTGGCAGCCAAAGATGAGAGGGAGAGAGCCTGGAAGGGGAAGGCTGTTCCAGCAAAGGCTGTGATGAATGCACTCAGTAGAAGAGCACTGTTGAAGGGAACAGGGCAGGATGAGCCTGCACTGATGGTACAACACAGCCCTAGATTCCCAAGTGCCACAGATTCTCTTCAACAAACAAAACACTGGCAAACCTCTACTCAGTCCCACCAGCAGGACACTGTGGGGTGCTGTCAGATCCATTTCTACTCATTTCCAATGTGCCTGTTGTAAGAGTGGGACATGAGCAAGTCTAGGTTGTCTTTTCAATTTGTTTTTAAAATTAAGTGCAAGAGCTGTGTCAGAAGTACAGTCATGGTTGCAACAATCTTCCAAGTTTCACATACTACCTTTACCTAGATTCTCTCCTCCTTAAGGAGACACTTTCACCCATTTTGATTTACCCAAATAAATCCATACAATATTTGCCATAAATTATTCCAACCTCCTGTAGAGAAACAATTTCAGGAGTTCCCTCCAGCACTGACAACTACTGCATCTGTGTGCTTCAGAAACAGCTTCTTCCCCACAAGACTCCCATGAAAGAAGGGGCAACACTTACCTTTGCAGATGAAGCAGTACAGATATTTTAAATTAAATCATCATTCTCTCAGGTTAGCAAATATTGTAGGCATTGGCTGCATTTCAAATAGGACTCTCATGGGCTTCTGCAGCTGTGGGGCACAGGTGAGAGCCACCCAAGGTGTCACACTGGGCTCCTCACAGAAAGGGAAGCAAACACATGGTGTGACACATCCAACAAAATCAAATTAATTGCTCATAATTCTGCTGAAACTTTAAGCAAAGTCCAGTCTCTCCACACAAAATCCTTCGGTCCTTCCTGCCAGATTTTCCCTTCTTCTCCTGCTGTTCCCTGCATCCTCTCACATCTGCAGTAAATGAGGTCAAGATCCAAGATCCTACAGACAACCACTTCCTTCCTGAAATGGCCCAGATTCAGCCCAGAGCTGCTCTGAGCTCTGCAGGCAGAATGGGGAAAGGGGGAAGAAGAGGATATAATGTAATTAAAGCCTGCATTTCCAAGGGATGGGTTTGCTCTCCAAGGCTGCACACGTGGCCTTCAGTCGTGCGCTTGCAGATCTTGGAGGGACTCACTGCAAGTCCTGCCTGTGGTTACCATGGAGTGCCTGGAATACACTTTGCCTGCTGGCCCAGCAATGTTCTGCCCTTCAAAACAATAAACAAGCAAATAGGAGGCACCAGCAGGTAAAATCTTCCACTAACATCTCCTGGAGTTCAGACTCATCTCTTCTGTTAGACCCATGCTCTGAAAGCCCTTCCTCGGATTTCGCTGGCGTGAAGGCAGCACTTATGAGCTCAACGAGGCCTCATCTCTGAAAACAACCAGGAAATCCAATTTTTATTCCCTTCCAAACTACCCCTGCAAGATGCCTGACAGGAGTTGCTCCTGCTCGGAACAATTCCCTTGCACAATGGCTACGTGGAGGAACAGAGGGTTTGATTCTGCTCCCAGGACACGGAACAGGGATTCTAAAATTCTTGAAATCATGAATTGATAAAATCTTGAAAGCATGAAATTCACAGTGTTGCTAAATGCCTTTCTGATTTTTCTGTAGGATGCAGCCTTCCTTACAAAGACCAGCCAAGATGGAATTCTGTGGGGACAGGGCCTGAAGAAGAGCTGCAGGGAAGAACGTTCACACTGGTATTTAATTTTAATTTACACTGGGCTTAGAAGCATGTCTCAATTCAAGATGCTTATGTTCTCTGGTGTCTTGGAGCTTTTCTTGACATCCTTTGGCATATTTTTGTTACCTGTTAATTCACATATAGCAAGATTCCTCAAGAAGTACAGTAATTGTTTTCTTAAAGAGAAGATTCCAGAGAAGCATCAGAATTGTCAGCCTGCTCTGAAGGAGACAAAAATATCCATTTTCCTTTCCTTGGACAATTATGTACCCAACTTTAACAAACCAGTAGATTTTAGACAGAGCCCCTGGTTTAGGTAACAGCCTCATATAGCACAGTCACAGAATCACAGAGGTTGGAAAAGGTTTCCAAGATCATTGAGTCAAACCTGTGCCCAATCCCCACCTTGTCAGCAGTGCAAAGCACTGAGTGCCACATCCAGGCCTTCCTTGGACACCTCCAGGGTCTGGGACTCCAAACCTCCCTAGGCAGCCCCTTCCAATGCTAAACCACCCTTTCAAAGAAGAAATTCTTCTGGAATCCAGCAAGAACCTCCCCTGGTGCAGCTTGAGGCTGTTTGCTCTTGCCTTGTCCCTTGTTCCCTGGGAGACCCTCACCTTGCCACAACCTCACCATCCACAAATGTGCCCCCATGAGGAATTCTGCTCAAAACAAAGACAACACTTGTCCCCAGGATGTGTCTGTGCCACTGCCAATGTGCTTTGCAACGCTCCAGACCAAGTCAGTCCCTCTCCCATTGTTCTGTTTATTTGTCTATCTAGGACAGCACGCTCTCAGTAAACAGGTCTTGCAAAGAGCCCTCCTGTAGTTCTGACAGCACATGCCACCCATGACTCATGGATCTATTACCTAGTTCTGGTACCCAAGCCCTGCTTGCCTGTGTGTGTTACCAAAACACAGCCAAGGGAGATTTCAGCTGGCATGGAAAAGCCACGTGAAACAGGTACATTTCCTCTGCCTCCCAATCAGCAGCTAATGGGGAGCCCGAGAGACAGACAACAGATGCTATCAGCAGCACTGGAATACATCCCTGAAGGAAAAGAGGTCACTGGGCAGAGTTACAGAACTTGAAAATCTCCTCTTCTCTTTTGATCTGCTCCGTGCACACAAATCTGAACTATCTGTTGCAGTCACTTCTTACTTTTTTTACATTTTACTAAAACAAAGCACACTTTTTATGTGACAATTTATTGAGGGTGATTTGTATAAAATAATCACGTTTTAAGAATTAGAGCTGCCAGAATGGGAACACACTGTTCCCATAATCTAAGGAAGGCTGAGTACATTTTATTTTCTCTCTGCCTTAAATTAGGATCCCCTAATATGTTTTGGGAAAAAAAAATTCCAAACAAACAGCAGAACCCGAAAAATTATACTTGGGTTGTTACAGCCCAGTAACTGCAGAGGTCTAATTTGCTTTTATGTACTAGCTTTATTGCCAAGGAGCACACATAAAGTCTGTGTGGTTGTAGATTTTTCTCTACTGATGCACTTATCTCCATTTATAAACCATACAGATGCATCAGGCCTGGGTAGCCTGAAAAAGGGGGCCAGAGGAAAGAAGGCAACACGTGGCCACTTAGGGAAAATTCCAGGACAACAGGCTGTTGAATATTGACACTACCCCTGTGTCTGCAACTACTTCTTTACTGCAGCTGCATAGAGCAGGTTTTGGTGCACTTCAGACACAGGAAAATCAGGTAACTCCAAAAAGCAAGCCTAATTAAAAGGTATTACAGCACTGAACACCGGGCACTGATAAATTCACTTCTAAATGTGAGGGAGTCACTGAGTGCCAGAAAATGGCAAGAAATTGCTTTGCTGAGGAGCCTCCAAACCCAAACTAATGCCTGCAGAGACTTCTGTGCCTCCTAACTGCTCTCACATGGACCAGTCAGAGCAACATGCACCAAAACCTTCCCAGAGGCAGTGAAAAATGTTGGTGATGGAATATCTCTTGAAGAAATCCTGGAATTCTAATACTTACATTCCTTCTTGTGACCTCCTCTGCAAACTGCCCACAGCCCTGAACTAAGCCTCTGAACACACTACTATGCATGTCCTCAATGCAACAGGCATGCTGAACCTATGGAGATGGTGATCGATGTCAAAAATTAAATTAAAATGCCCCAAGACACAAAAATCAAAGCTCCCTTCATTTATTGTGCAGTGCATTTACTGCGATGCCTTCAGGAGGCATGTCAGCAAAAGGGATCCATATGAGATTGCCCTTCCTTCTAAACACTCTTCCCCCAATCCACAAGTAATACAGATTTTACTCCTGCTATCACACACAGCATAGCTCTCCACTGTCAATTAATGACAAAAAAAAAAACCCCATTAATATGTTAAGTCAATATATTTTTAAAATTTCAGTATATTAAAAATAATATATTTTAATGTAACCTTGAGACCAGCACGCACTTGCAAATCATTGATCAACTCTCTGCATACAGGAGCTTTTAAACATGGGAGCTGGCATTTTATAAACACAGAGGGATGGAGAACCACTATTTTAAGCTTATCTGGGATGGGGGAAGTGCCCTTATCCCTGAGACTTTCTATGTCTACAACACTTACCAATTCACATTAAACACACCAATGCTTTACAAGCTGAGTTGCAGAGAAGCAAATTGACAGCTTGGCTTGCTTTTTACACGGGTGGTTGTCCCATTCTCTGCAGAGACAGCACAGCCTTACAGTATTCTGTTATCTGGGGCTTTTGGGAGGATTTGGGGGGAGGACAGAACAGGACAGGACAAAATCCTTCATTTCTTTCCCTCCTATTTCCAGGTCACCTGCAGAATTCCCACGGCGTGCCCCTGCTCAACACAGGATGGGGTCTGCAGGAGCTGGCCATGTGGAAAAGGTGATTATTCTGTGTCCACATGGAAGGAGAAGCACTGGACAGCTGGAAAGCACTGCAGGCTGAGGGCAGCAATTCATAGGCTTGGAAAATTATGTGGGCTTTACCTTTTACACTCCTGTTAACTCTGATTTTCATGAAGTAGGTGGTGTTGCTACAGCAACTGTCGTATCACATCATTTCTGCTGTCTCTGTCACAAGGATCATCTTATTTTATCTTAAACTCAGATATGCAGCTTTTCTTCAGCTATTCTAAAGCCCTCTGTATTTTGGATATGAAAAAATTATACAAAATAGAGCTGTGTCATATAAATGTGGTTTTTGGTTTTTTTAATGTAGCAAAGGTTATGGAACATTTTTATTTGTTCTCCTTTTACACATGCATAAGGAATAAAGAAAATGGCACTGGCAGATTTATGGTGCTCCAGATTTTCAGAAATAAATTAAGAGAAGGTCTCACAATGAAGATGTTTCATGCCACCTTTAATGTTCTCTCTACAGAAGCTAAGCCTGTGCTCCTGTGCACCTCAGCAGAAGTAACTCATCTATTCACAGGTGAAAACATTTTGCTTCCTCATGCCCAGGCTATTTATGCACCTGCATTCCACAGAACTCACACCCAGCTCAGATGCTGCTGCCCACCCACAACACAACGCCAGCCCTCACCTGCTTGACCTGCAGCCTGGAAGAAGCACCTCCTGAGGCAAAAGTCCCAACCCACCCTTACCTGGTTCAGAGGGTTTGTCCAAGCTGCTGGGACGAGCTGGTCACCCAGCTTTGCCTTGCTCAGTAACCCCAGAATTTGGCTCTACCTCTTTGGCCTCCACTTTGCTGCCTGGAAAATATCTTTGAGGTTCAATGCACAAGCAAAATTCAATAAAATTCTTATTATGGAAAGGATCCTTTCCATTTTTGTTATTAACATGCATTCCAATGTGTGCAGTCACAGATCTTCCTTTTAAAAATATAAACAGCAATGTGGAACAGTAGTAAATATTCAGTTACACCCTTGGGCTACTCAGGAAACAAAAGAAAAGCCCTACCTGTAGTCAAAGGTTATTTCACAGACCTCTCAGCCAGTACAGCTCAGACATCCAGATCAATCTCTGCCACAGCCTAAGCTAAGGAGTATTTAGATCTGCTTCTTCCTGAGCATGTCCAGCCACCTCCAAAACAATCAGTGCAGTCACCAAATTACACTTCAGTGCTCCAGACAGGTCCTGGGCAGATAGAAATCTGCCAGTGTGGATCCTACCTGTGGGCAAGGACTGTATCTAGTGCACCTGGTTAATGGCCACATACAGAATTAAGATATCAAACAGCCTTCAGTTCCTTCAATTGCTTTGCAAACTTCATTTCAGTGGCTCCGGTACTTGACAACTGTTCTTGAGCTGATTTCAGAGAAATGAGTTTTCTGCAGTCCTGCTGTGCACGTCTGTCCAGCCCCCTCCCAAAAGCTTGGGAAATTGTTGGCCAATTTCCAGCAAATTTGGCAGCAAGGCATCCACAAGTGCTACCAACAAGCTTTGTGAAAACAATGTCAATGAAAGAAGCTCTGCCCTCCCTGCTGCAGGAGCCTCGTTACACATCAGAGGACCCACGGAGCTTGTGCTGCTCATGGAGCCAATTCCTTGGGCAGGAGGTAGGAAGGAAAAAACAAAAAATATTCACCAAGTCACTGTTAATGGCAGTCAGGAAAGCCATTTCATCCTCTTGTTCTCCACTGGAATTGAGAATATCTCTTCACTTTATCCTAGCCACTCATTTACTATTTTCAGTAATCAAGAGCAAAATTATTTGTTTCACAACTGCAGTGTCACTTGACAATCCCTCTGAATTCCAAGTAGACACATCTGGTATTGATAGCCAGCAAGCAGCCACGCACATGGTCTGTCTTAAAAATCAATGCAGAAGACAGTCAGATGTGGACAGCCCAGCGGTCTGCTATCATCTGAGCATTTATTTATTCTTATAATACGTACTGAAAACCAGACCTCTACTAGAAAGAGCTTTTTTATATTATCCCCAGCACTTATTATGCAAGCAATTTAAGCCTTCCAACCAAGACACAGTAGGAGTGTTTGGGAATCAACAAATTTGCTCTGGCAGCAATGTAACATTCATTACTGGCTTTGAAGTAAGGAGGGGTTTGGTTGGAGAGGGGAATTTCTTTTGTTTTCCTAAGAGTATGTTAAAATGTGGAGAAAATGCTGGTTGAGGTAGGCTGGGTAGGACTCAGCTAAGAATCAGAATGCTGTAGATTTATGCTGGAAGCTGCCTGTCTGTCTCAGCTGAGGGATGCAATCCTGGCGTGTTTTCAGTGTGTAAGAGATCCCCTCTGCCCCTCTCCCCTGGACTCTCCCTGCTGCTATTGCCACGTTACACACCCACAACTACTCAGGCCTGGGGAAGAATGGGTTAAACTTAGCGAATTAAAAAACATAAGCAAGAGAAACACCTTTCCTCTTTCTGCTTAACTGGATAATTGGTGAGCAGGAACCTGCTTGATGAGTTTCAGCAGCTCCTCCAGATCAGCCAGGGCAGTTTCTGAGAGGGGCTCAAGCTGCCAAACACCAGCAGGGCACCCCTTGCTAAGGCTTTTGATAAATAAAAATTTCCAGAAGGCAGTGAAGCAGTTTGTATTCCAAAGATCCATCCAAATCCAGTAAGAGCAGGGAGCTGAAAAGGCAGAGTATTTTATAAATCTTATATACATCAAGCTGTCTTACAGTCAGAATAAATAGATGAGTTTAAAAGCAAAAAGAGGGGATTAAATAATTTTTACTGCAGTGGAGAGAGTGCAGCAATAAAAATCAAATTACTAAATTAACAGGTTCTGTCCTAAGAATTTAAGGGGCCAAGAAAATTCTAGTCCTGCTCTGTACAATCCTCTGGGCTCATTACTTGATGCCATTTATCTATGATGCAAAGATTTTATTTAAGTACTTAGTGGTTTTGAGTCCAGCTGGCTGAAATAAAAGCACGCAAGGATTGATTTTCACATAAGGATTATCTTGTCCTACCTGTATCAGATGTGTGTGCAAGCACGTGAGTTAAAAAAAACTAAAAACAAACAGAACCAAACCCTGGTAAAATCCTGCTGTAATTTCAAACCAGTCCCAGCTGTACAATCACCAAAGCAGCCCCTATGGCAATCACAGTCCATATTATCATCTTCACTTCTATTTATTCACATCAGTGTTTCAATTAACTCAACACTACAACTGGTAAATAAGCATTTAGACATGCTGGGTTTTAAGATCAAGACTCAAAGCTCTCCCTTGCTGAAGCTCTGCCAGTTGACTCCAGATGAGAGCTGGGCTTTCTCCCAGGTTCCCTCCTCTCTGAGGATGCAGAAGAGACTAAGAGGAAGCAAAAATACATTTATATTCTAAACAACAACATACAGATTTGGGGAAAAGTACTCCAGCTTTGCCAGTGTTGATTTGATAAAGTAACCAAAACCCCACAATTCAAGGCTCAATACCATCCATCTGAACCAAACCAACCAAATCCCTCCACAAACACTGGAGAAGAGGTGTCCCTTTGGAAGATGACAGGAACTGCCCCTCAAACACTGCCCCTTGCCCTCATGTTTTTGCCCAAGCATTATGTCTTTTTGTACTGCTTTTTCATACAAGGGTGCCCTTGGAGATGTTGGGGTTTCAAACCCAGAGCCAACTTTCCAAAACACACTGCATTTTGAAAAGCCCATTTTTGTTTCACAGAGAAATAAAGGAGCTTGCATCATAAAGCCTTTATCCCCCCCCCCCCCAACCTCAAAGCTTCCCATACAGTTAAAAATCAAATCCAGCTTTATTTTCCTACATGAGTCAGGCTGCATGCAAACAGCTTCTGAAGAAGGCAGCTTGGGGGGGGGAAAGAACTGAAGGAAGAAATCCAGAGAAAAGAAATTCCTCTAACAGCACACTCCTATTTTCCCAGGACATTTGCGAATATTTTCACTTTAAAGCTAGAGGAAAGCCACCCCCTTCCACCCCAAAAGAAGTTTTAAATATTATAAAGACACACAAGGACACACTTTATTATTTTAACAATTACTGCTATTTTCAGGGCTCCAGCACAGTTACTTCCTTCCATAATTGGACTTCAATCAAACCCTAGTGAAGCTTTTGATCTTGGAAAGAGTAACAACACAGCTCTGTTATCAGCACAGAGGGGGAAAAGAGTAGGACATCCAGCATTTTTCAATAAAAGAAAGTTAATTGCTTTGACTTATATTTATCAAAGGTCACAGCTACAAGTTATGAGTGCACACACATAACAGTGCACAGTGACAAATCTCATACAGACTGGGCAAAGTGTTGGGATTATACTATCTGTGTGCATTAAAAAAAAAAAAAAGAGAAAATAAAAGAAAGAAGAAAAAAGCAGCAAAACAATGCTAGATTACTATCCAAATATACCCCAGTGGATGTCCTGCCAAAGAGCAAATATGTGGCTGTAAGCTCCAAACTGAAATAAAAGCTTGGCCAGCAGCCCAGAGCTTCACTGTATTTTGCTCAGCCAGCCATAATCTGGCAGAACAGAGTGAACACATTTGCAGCCACGTGATGGAGAAGCCCGTCGGGCCAAGCTGATTTCCTTGTGTTGGTTAAATGTGATCTTCAGACTGTACACAGCAGCAGCTTGGGGAAACGTGAGAAAGTGGAAAACAACCAGCCACAGGCTGCAAACTGAAGGGCAGCAGAAAAATTACTTGAGTTTGCTTAAACGTTTGGGTTGCCAGTGGTGGATTTTAATGAGGTGCTAACTGGGCTCCCAGGGCTGAGCACCCGGTTCAGCCGGATCTCCACTGGAGTTACACACCACCAGCTCCTGCAAGGATGCAGATCCTGAGAGAACCCGGTTTGGAAAAGGCACTGGAAATTCATTGTTGGGACAGGATTGAGAGCTGCACATCAGTGTTTCAAAAATGCAAAATGCTGGGTGGTTTTGAAGTTCACACTGAGGAGACTCAGAGGTGCTCAGGCTTGCCAGGATGTGGCCCAGGACGGATGGTGCACATCCCCCAGAGTTCAGACTGTGCAGACACCCCTTGATCAGCCACTCCTGAACACAGAGAAAGCCATGAAGTGAGACAGAACCTGGCCTAAGGATTCAACCTGAAAAACATACGGGATAACAGCTGCTCCCACGATCAGGTATTGTGTTTTGATACTAGTGATAATAATGTTTTTAAATAAATGACTTAGGGACAGAAAAACAGCATCCCTGGCCAGTGTCAGAGCTGCACGTGATCCCTGAAAGCAGATTACACGTGGATGCAGAAAGAAAAGCCCCCAGACACAAGACCTCAGAAGTCCATCCCTGTTGCAGATAAGAGCAACTTGGCTGAAGCAGCCACCAGAGTACGTAAGAAAAGTGAGATTTGTTTACTTTCTAACAGAAATAAATTGATAAACCAGACACGTGCAGCACCTGGTGAAATCAGAGACGCACACGAGTTGACAATTACACTTCCAGCTCTTCCCTTCTCCTTGGCTAATGACTCCTTTTCACGTGTTCAGAACTGCTTCCAGACAGAGACTACCACCATTTTCAACAATGACATCAACCATATCGCACTGAGAAAATTGAGCAGATAAGAGACTCTGGAAAAGTGCTTCTTAAACCTGGTGATGAGCATGGTCCAAGTAAAAAATCAGCCTTTCTGAGAGCAGCCACGTGATTATGGATGGATCAGCATCAGGCCTTGCAGCCTGGACAATCCATGCCCTGATTTTTTAAGTGCCACGGCACCCACAGGCAAGGTGTTTCAAGCAGATACCCAAACCACAGCTGTCCCACATATGTTACTGAAGGCTTGTGGTTTAACCTCTTCAGAAGGCAAATATGCAGGTTAACTGCTGCACTCTTCCCTAATTCTCTCGTGTAAGTATAGAGTTGAGTGATGCAGGTGTTCACAAGGTCAGCTTCCTGCTCCCTTCTAGTCAGTTGGTGTTGCTCTCAAAAAATGCTCTATCACTCCAGAAACAATTCAAAGAATGTTCTACCACTCCAGAAACACCTTCACCTGGTAAGCAAGCCCTGTGGCTTTTTGCCTTTGCGAGTTAGCAGAGTAACACACATTAACAACACATGGCTGAGGAGCATGACACAATCTAGAGATGTGATTTATTAACCTGATCTGTTATTTATGCTCTTCTCTTCCAAGAGAATCAATCTTCACTATGGGCAGAGACGTAACTCCTCAGTTTTCAGTTTCCTCAGTTTCCTCTTGATACAGAGGGCAGGCCCCTACTGGTGACAAAGGCCATGCTATGGTCAGCCCCTCATGACTGACCTGCTTGGGTGGCTCAAGTTCCTGGAAAAGTCTGGAAAACCAGAGTAGGAGTTAAACAACAGTGCCCCGAGGTATGTGTAGTTTCACTTCCCAAAGTCTTCACATTCTTTATTAATCAGAGCAGTGATCACCCAGCTGGACAGGGTTGTGATTCTGTCCACCCTTTTTTAGTACTCCACCCTCACCCAGCCATAAGCAGGGAGAATTGGGCTGTCCACAGGGCAGGCCCAGTGTATAAAAAGGATATACCAGATCAAATTACCTCAGGATGAATGCAGCACCAAAAATTAAACAAAAACAAAACAAAACAAAACAAAAAAAAGAAAAAAAAAACCAAACCCATTGAGCAAACATATACTAGTGTGAAAATTTTACTTGGACGTTGATATGCTGCTGTGGTATACTTCAAACAACAGTGAGCTCAGCACCTGCAGTTATTTCAGATCTGTATCTGCTTTTTCACTCTTTGAAAAAAAAAGGCAGACAAAAAAAAATTGCAGCATTTCCCAATAAACTTTCTCCAACTTAATCCTGAGGAAGCAGGAAGAAACTCTTTAGTGTATTTTTAAACAGTTTTTTTTTCTTTTTTAGAGACATTTAATATTGCATATGCCACAGCCAGACCAAACAGATTCTTAGAACTCAGGTAAATGTTACCTTACCAGAAATGGCACTAAAATGTCTTCATGCTGTGCTGGAAACACAGAGAGGTTCTCTCAGGTTTGTAAATGCCCTACCAAGGATGTATTGGGGCAGAAAGAGCAGGGAAGTCCACCCAGCAGTGCTGCATTACACTGAGAGCAGCTTGTGTCACTACAGCTCTATCCTGACACACCCATATTTTACAGCACAAAATGTACTGTACAATTCACAATGCCAAGAAACTCAACATATCTAATCTGGCAGAAAAACAAAGTCATATCAGGTTAATCCAATTCTTAAATTGCACAACTTTGAAAAGCCAATAGCAAAACAAATCTTCCTCCTCACTTGTGCTCCCCTAGCCCTCCTCCCAGTGCACATACCCTGCCATGACCTACTTTTCCTCTTTGATCCCTCAACATTTTTAGCCCGCTCTCACTCTCCTCTGTTCCTCTCTGACTCCTGACCTCGCTGCAGCCCAGACCCCGGTGGCAGGGTGGAAAATTTCCCAGACCAGAGCCAGCTCCCGGTGCCACAGCTCCGTGTGCAGTGCGGGATGAGCAGCGAGATGCGCGCACAAGGTCACTTGGACGCCCACCCGCATGTGACACTGCAATAATTGTGATAAGAGCCACCAAATCTGAACTTAGATCACTGCAAGGGAATTTCAAACAAGGCAGCAGAGCTGGGGTGACTCTGCTGCACAAGAGGAAAAGGATACAGCAAGGATGCGTGAATTCGAGAAATTTTTTCAGTAAAATAACTGTGCTTGGCTTTGGAGAGGATCAAGACCATTCCATTGCATGGGATCAGAACTTACAAGATCTTGCTTACAAACCTTACAGCTTGTTTTCTAAATTCTCTTTATAAATGAAACACCAGAGTCTCATCTAATCACAAAACCTGAGAAGCTGAGGAGTTCCAAGGAAGAAGAATGGCAGAAAAGGTTTGACTCCCCTCCCTCCAACACACACTAAACCAATTAAATTTGGTTTCTTGCAGATTCTTTTCTCAAAGTGAATTGACATTTCAGGGTGTCTAAAAGGGTGTCAGCTTTTCTAGAAGCATTTCACACAGATCGGGCATTTTAAAGGTCTTATTTACCTTTTCTGATGTAGAAAATGCACATTTGCATTACTCTTCATGTTCAGCAACACATTCCCATCCTATATGCCATCATACATGCACTCATTTATTTTCATGAAATTTTAGGACTGTAAAATTCAGTTCTTCAAAATCCCAACTTTCTTAATACATTTGGTTAAAATCTGACAATATAATCAAAAACCACCAAGCAGGAACAGGCAAGAGGCCATACACTCCTAGCATGACCAGTTTTGGTTTGTTTTCATTAAAAAATGGTAACAAAAAAATACCCCAATGCTCACCTCTCACAGAAAGCCAATGCTGCAGGAGTTACGTGCCTGGAAGGGCCAGTGCCCCACCAAAGGGCCACAGCTGCAGGGACTGCAGACGTCACCAACATCCATATTTCCACTATGCAGCACAAAGAGAGGCAGCAGTTGAGGGCTGATTGCTGCAGGGCCCTTCAAATTCAGTTTAACCCTCTCTGTTGTGATGAGGAGGAGGATTTGGGTTTGAGTGCTTAGTTCCTACTTAATAAGCATTACTACGGCAAGAACACAGCTGGTTTTTTAAAACAGATTTATTGGTGGAATAAGACAAATTTCCAAATGGTGCAATGGTGAGTTGGTAAACATGACTGAATTGTTTTAAGCCATCTCTGCTTCAGCACAAGCCTTGAACCTGTGCTTTATGTTCTGCAGCCTTGGTCTTCTACAAGAAGGTTTGGTGCTGTTATTTCAATAATCTTGCTGTCCTAAAAATATTGATTGCTCCATTAAACACATTTCTGCAGTATTTTGTGTTTTGAAGTTTCACATTACTGTTCCTCCACTTTTTCCACATGCAATTTACAGTTTCCTTCCCCTCCACATTTAATTTCTGTTGGAGTGCTTTCACCTGTACCATGAGTGCTGCATGACCAGTAAGACATCAGTAGCCACATAGACATTAAATAAGCAGGAAGGCCTTGCAAGTGCTTTAAATAAAACTTAAGATCCAATCATTGCCACACAAATTAATTGATCTTGCTGTGGACAGAGAACCTTGTTCATTCATTTGTTTATTAAATTCAGGAGAACCAACCAGTTCTGTAATGGATTACTTAATCTTTGACCTATTGTCCATAGCCATGTTCCAGAACAAAGAATTTACAGCAAGCTGAGCTCCCTAAGGCTAATTGGAAAAGAATGCTTTTTTTAAACCATTCTTCCTCCATCTTCAACAAATCTTTGCCAAACTCAGTATTTTTGCCTCTCTGCTCTACATATTTAAGGATGACATTTGGTTACAGGTGAGTTATTGCACCAGTTCACTGTAGCTTCTACTTGTAGGAAACACATACTAATGAACCCATCTGTGGGTTCCTGTTTTGAGTAGTAATCTACATTTGTGTTCCAGTTAACAAGGAGCTGAATTTTTTAGAACCCTATTGCAATTTGTATTTTTTTAATTTCCTCCTACAACAGCCATACACCAAAACAAAGAGCTCCAAGATGCTCAGTGCCTGTTTTCATTAAATTGCAAGTAATATGAACAAGAGAATAATGCCAGTGGGATGAAGAGCTAGAGCTGTTTCTCTCCATGTTGAGCAGAGAACCCTGAAGCAAGAGCTTGCCACATCAGAGGAGCTAAGCAATGGTGTTGGAGGGTGCACAACAAAAATCTGGCCCAAATTTAGCCCTGGCAAAACTTAGTTGAGAGAATGGGACAGGGAAACAGAACTGTCCACAGCTTCAAGGGTGTCAGAAATGTGAGAGGCAGAACAATATTTTGCATTTGTTTAAAACTTGATGGATAGAAACTCACTCATGCAAAACTGAAGTGCTATGAAGAGAACCAGAATAAAAGAAAAATAAAGAAAAGAAATGTTGCAACACATGCTGCCTCACACACCTGTGTTAGCTCTCCACACTGCAACTCTCAAGCTCTCAGGACCAAATTCAGCTTTGTGATAAACAAAGAGCTTCTCTGTCACCATTTGTTCGTTTTTAAAAAAAGATTATACAAGCTGCAAAAAAACCATTTGCCATAAATTCATTTTGACACAGTTGTTCATTTTACACTCATTTGCTATACCAAATGATTATGTATAACTTAGTCCATTAAGTGGAATAGATTTGAGGTTTAAGTAAATGGTTTTTTACAGAGCTTTCATTATCTACTTAAGATCAATTCAGTTTTTCTTGAAAATAACTTAGCTGAAATATTCTTTTCTGATCACCAGTCTTCTGTGAAATTCAGACAAAATATTGAAAATATATTTTATTTGTTATGAAAGAAAGACTAAACAAAAGAAAAAAAAAAGAAACCTATGCTCAAGTTTTGTGAGATATAAATACTAAACACCTCCATAGTGTACTGCCAGGCAACCAAATGATTTCATAATGCATAAAGTCCTTTTTTACTGATGGTGACTAAGTCCTTTCATCCTGTGAAAACTCCACTGGCCACTGAGAGCTGTTACCCCCCTTAAAAAAATTCCAGAAAGATGAATGACAAGAGAGTGAATGGTGACATTTTGCTGCTCCACCTGGGAGGTGACGGAGAGCAGTCAACAAGCTGCCTACCTGCTGAGCAATAGAGAAATCAGGGAGACCACATGAGGAGCAAAGTACTTATTGCTGAGATTAATTGGCAGAATCTGGCCACTGCAGCTTCCACAATTGCCAATTTGCTGTCATAAAAATATGTAGAGCTTGAACAATTTAATGTGTTTCCTAGTAGCTTCATCTAATCAGATAATAGTGGTGTCTTTGTATACGTCTCCTGATGAGGTCTTCTCTCTTGACTATAATATATTGTTTTATGAAAGACTTGAGGGTGTACTCGCTCCTTAAAAAAAATCAAATCACTGCACTGAGAACCAATCACTCTGCAATGCACTTTGAGATGGGAAGTAAAGTTCTGAAAAATACATTGTACTTTTCTAATTAATTGTAACAAGCTTGACACTCAAGATATCCTTGAAATATCTTTAGGGGGGCAGAAAAAACCCCCAACCCCAGGTCTTCCCTGTGCTCTCTTCCTAAGTCTGGACAGCCCTTCCTTGCACAAGGACCTCCCCTGTACAGCCTAACACCCAAGATTATTTCATGCTGTTTACTGTTTGAACTCCGAACTAACTTCAAGTTCTTTCACACAGTCAAGCAATTATTTAACCAATAATCAACATTTAACTGTGAATATTAAAATTAGCTCTCTTGAAGGAGACACAGTGTTCTTGCTTCCAGCATTAACAAGCCTGTGCGTTCAGCACTTTTTCCCCCCGTTATCATGTGACAGGCTATTTTTAATATTTGCCTGAATATATTTTGCATCCTCCTTTGATCCAGAGAGCAGTTCAGCGAGGCTTGCCCGCGGATTGCACTCCCTCGGCAGTGGCGGCAGCGGAGCAGGGCGCAGCTCTCCCATCCGGGCGCAGTCCGGGCCCGCGCTGGCGGTGGCACCAGCGGGGCCGGGCTGAGCCGGGCTGCACAGGGCAGGGACACGTGCCTGGAGCACATGGTCCTGCAGGCAGCCCCAGCCTCACGTGAGGCTCAATGTGAAGAGCAGCTCCTGGTACCAGCCTGGCCATGGCGGAGCTGCTCATTCCCATCCTCACCTGGGAGCCAAAGGTCAGGAGATTCCCGCCGAGAGCCCTTGGCCTCTGGGAGAGAAGGGGTTCCTGCAACGCCCGGGGACGGCTTGTAAACAATGATTAAAGCTTAGGAGAGGATTCCACGCACAGGCTGGCAGCTGGGAATGCTGCCCTTCGCTCTGCCAAGCTGTGCTGGAGGGGGAGATCACGTTAAGAAGCGCAGGGGAAGGAAGGCTGCAATCCAGGGAGTGCTGCACACACACCCTTTGGGCTGCCCCGGCGGCACCTCGCCCCGCAGCGAGCTGCATGGAGCAAGAACAGCCTCTCCCAGCTGGCTGCAGTGCCCGGCACAAACACGAGCTCCAAAAAACACTGAAACCCACCCAGTGGTGCCTGCTGTCAGTCACTGCAGCTCCGTGCCTGCTCAAGAGCCAGAGGTAATGGATACTGTGCTCTAGACAGAATATCTGGACTGAGCAAATACACCACAGCATTTCATAAAAATCCTTGAGGGGTGAGAGGTGTAAGTGCACTTCACATGGAAACAATTCTCAGCTTTTTGATTAATGTGCCTCTAATTTTACTTCTTTTAAGTGAAGACTTGCAGATATTGCACATAGGTATATTTCTGCAGTGGATTACAAAGCTTGTTTTTCCTTTTTTTTCTTTCCTTAAATAATCTTTGGCAAGTAACCTAAGGCACCCAGCCATGCAGGCAGCACAGACAGAAAACCATCATCAGAGAACACAAAGAGGGAGCTCTCTCAGAGCCCCCACCAGCCCTGTTCTCCTTTGGAGCAAGGCAGAAACAACACCTGGTTATCACTGTGCCAGCAGCATCCCTGTTACACAGCCCCACATCCAAGGCTTTTTGGTGGCAAACAGAAAATTCAGATCTAAACCACAAAAATCCCAGAAACCTTCGAGTTAGTATTCTCTGCCAGATCTAGCTGATGCTTCTCTAATTCACACCTTTCAAACCCTTTACAGTACCTGCCCCAACCACCTCCATCAGGGCTACATGGGGAAAAGAGCCAGGTGAAAAGCAACAACCAACTAGTTACTTGCAAAATATACACCCCCCCTTTACATACAAACAGCTAAAAATTACTCCAAATTTCCTTAAGGACTCTGCATTTAAAAATGGAGATTGACGTTCTGCTGAAAGACTGCATAAGGTGTACAACATGAAGAACCACAAAAGTGTGTTTGCAGTAATGGGTTACTCTGAAAGCTTCATAAAAATCGAGAAACCTTTTTCTGAGGGGACCACAGATTTCAACCAACCTACCAGCATCCAATACCAACACAAAACAGAAGTTTTAAATGCATCTACACATGACAATGAATGTTGGTCTGCAATGATAAAAATAAATCAAAATACTATTTTTTATTAACAAAATCATCACTGTGAAAGATAAATACATGGTTTCACTCTTGCAAGTCATTATCCTGTGTCCCTCATCAAAACAAAGCCAGAAATTTCTGTAACTACATTCCCTGTACAGAAATGTACTGGAAGTAGGTGGTCACTTTGTTCTTTGCAGATGATAAACTGGTGAGCCTAAACATCTTTCCATCGACCAGACAATCTGAGCTGAAAATACAGAATCCTTTTTGTTGCCATTACATTTTTTAGCAGGGAGAAAGAAAATCCATGAGGATTTTGGTAACGTCACGTCCACAGTCAGGCTCAGCACAGCTTTGCTGAGCCTGATGACACTCAGGGAATGCCAGTGCAGATCTGCTGATCTCTTCCAGACACGGCACAAAACACGTTTGGGCAACACCACTCACTCCTACAGACAGATGAGGGTTGTGCTGAAACACATGCACGAAATTAAATCTCCTCATGCTGCTCTCCCATGGACCATCCCTGGCCCGGGCGTGTCCCTGAGTCCCAGAGTCACAGCCGGGGCTCCACGTGCAGGGGGATGTCGCCCCCAGGGATGTCCCCCCCGGCAGGGCACGGCCAGGCTGGCAGCTGTGACCACCTGCACGTGACCCCAGTGCCAAACCCAGAGCCACTGACAGAGGGACAGGAGCAGCACAGGACTGGACCCTCCCTCCAGCCCCACATGCTCAAACACGCGCCCGTTGCAAGGCGGAATTCAGAAAACACAGCAGTGAAATATTTTAGAATTACTATCACCTAAAACATTCAGTTTTCCTGGAAGTAGCAGGATCACATGGAATTAATCTGTACTGAAATGGTATACTTCCTACGACTTGTTCTCTGCTTTATTACAGTAACACAAATCCCAAAACTATACTGGAATGATAGCTCACACCAACTAAAAACCTTTATGTGAAAATTTAAAAAATCTATTTTAAATGTTGTAAGATATATTAAGCAACAGGCTCCATTACAATGATTTTAACATTTACCTCCCTATTTCAAAGCAGCACATTTGCCTTGGCCCTTTTATGAAAACTCTTAAATGTTCATTTTTACTTTTACTAAATTGTAAAAAAAATTTATGCTCCTATATTCTCAAACTTGCTCGAATGCTAAACTGTGAGATGATCTTCTCTTCAGTACTGATTGTCAAAGAAAGGTTTTCACATGACAGCACATAAAAATTTCAACAACCTGATGATAAACCAGACTGCTGTTAATTAAGCCGCACTTCCTATCTGTAATGGGGGACAAGAAAATATTATTTAAGAAGTGAAATGAGCTCCCTTAAAAAAAAAAACAAACCACAACATTTAACAAAAAAATCTATTCTTGTTAAGGCAAGATGGTATTGGGAATAGTACCTGCAAATGTAGATGTTTTATCCTACCCCAAGAGACATAATGTCCTTTACAACAGTAAAAAAGTGCACTGTGAGATAAGTTTGTAACCCCAAGCTGCAAAGGGCTCAGGATAAACTGAAAAAAATCAATGAGTTGAAAAGTCACACAGATAGCTGGTTACAAATAAATCCTGACAGGTGATCATTAAAAGCCTGGCTCACTACTAGGTTCCTCTGAAAAAAGAGAGAATGGGGACAGATTATCTGCTTTTAATTTTGTGTGTGCACAAGTGACAGAAAACGATGTAGCACATATGCACTATTTTTAAAGCTGGCTCAGAAAAAGCAATGGGTTTCATGTTCTGCTCTTGCCTACTCCAAATATATTTTAACTTTGGACACCCTTATAAGTTATTAGTTAACCATGAAAAGCCTTGAAACTGAAACACAAAGCAAAGTCAAATCCACACAAAGTAAAAGTAAATGAAATCCATGACTAAACACACAGTTCTGATGGGGGGGCCAAGGAGTATGTTAACAGGTTTGGGGAATATTTTATTTCTTTTTAACGAGACAGGAACGTTGCAGACTTATAAGACATTTCTATTTCATCCTGCTCCACAACTTTTGCCTCTCTATTTATTTATTTTGCTTCCTTATCAGATGATTCTGACAATGACTTCGCACACTGAGCATGGCAAACGATCAAGCAGAAGGGAGAGGAGTGGTTTCCTGCTGCCAAGAGCACACTTTGCTCCAGCACACCTCATGTGAGCAGACGAGCACAATAAATAAGTCACTCTCTGTATTTTTTTTAAGGAAAAAGGCAAAGCTCCATGTTTCCCAAATTTCAATGTTGACACTCTTCCATTGCCCATGATCTCAACCATGCTGGTGTCAAGCCAGAGGAGTTACTCTGGATTCGAACTGGTGTCTCTAAAGGGATGATCTCAAGTGCTAATAAAATAATAAAAGACTTCCACTGACATAAGACAGGCTGGAATTGTGCATTACAACCAGGCCCTGGACTCCATGGTGTTTTCTTAAGCGTAAGGTGACTACAGATGCAAGTTATGAACTCGGGTCAGAGTTACACTCAGTTTATGCCAATTTAAGCAAGATTATAATGTTGTTCCAAAACTCAGTTCCTGTGGCAAATTTTACTTTGCTCAGCAGAGAGTAAGATTATGGCCAAAATTTCAAGTAAGAAGCATTAACCTTTAACTCCAGAATAACTGCCCACTCCTGTGTCTCACATCAAATATTGGCTGAAGGAATATTCTCTTTCACAGTCCTTTTCCCTGCTCTTTTAACACTGTGGCATCTATGCCATTCTGTCTGTGGTCTTTTTACTTGCTAACAGCTAAGACACCAACTAAGATAGCCAAGTTTCCATGTAATTCCCAGAGCTTTCCTTCAATAATTTAAACAAAAATCCTGGTGGAGCAGCTCATTGATAACTGGAGCTATTGTTTTTATTTGCTGGAGTGTGAGTGACAGGAATCCTCTGGGCTCTAAGCTGCCTGTCAGCTGCACAGGGAGACGCAGTGATTTACAGTGGGGAGGAGGGGTGCATGCCAAATTCCACAGGGGAGTTCTGAGGGCTGATTTACCTGGTCTGACTGGGCTCTGCATGCAGTTCTGCGACACCATGCCTGGATGGACTGAAGTAGAAGCCCTGCTGCTGAGGTCCATGACAGAAGGCGATGCTGAGGTAGCTTGCTGGAGACCTGACTGGTGTGGGCTAGGCTCGTGCTGGTTTGGGCTGGGTGGAATGCCATTTTCTGAGAGGAATTCTTCCAGGTCCATGTATTCCAACTGGAAAGTGTCTCCATCATATGGCAGTGTCTTGTCCCATAATGTTGGACCCAAGAAAGCTGACTGAGGGACTGTGGTACCAGTGCTGTCATCATCTAACTTCTTCTCTTTGTCTTTTTCTTTACCGAATGCTTAAAGAAAAACACATAACAAACATGTAAGAATTCAGTAATTAAAACATTAACTACTACTACTTCCATTATTTCTGCTCTACTCTCAGGTGTAAGAAAGGAATATTCCCTTCAATAAAGTAACTCCTTTGACTCACTCTACTCGGAAGAGAATTGAGGGGTCGTGTCACTGAGCGCCTTTGTGGGAACCAACCACATTTTTGAAATTGCCCTTTGTTTTTAGTTAACAGTTCCACTCCATGCACAGATTTGAACGTTACCATCAAAAAGTACTCAACAGACTTAAAAGTGAACATTTAAGTATTCCAGCAAACTGGAAGCTATTGATATATTCTGTTGAAAAGGAACAGTCTAATCCCTGGGATCCTATCATTCTTCTAAACTAAGATCCCAATCTTGTTAGTCCTGGCACAAGCAAAATAGTCCTCAAATTCTGCACTTCTAAATGTTACTAACATACAGTGGCAAAGGCTGGCAGAACACAGTTTTGATGTGCAGAAGACACAAGAAAATATTCAAAGGTAGAAGCAAAAAAAAAACTTAACTGAGGCTTCCTCATTTTTACAGCCCCCAGTGATCTCAATGCACGTTTTGTAAGGGAAATGCCTGATTTCTCTGCAAGATCTGCAAGAATCTGAACTCCTAAAGCTTCCTGTCAGCTACCAAGCCTTCGCAGCATTTTATTTTTAACCTCATACAACAGCCCCAGTGAAATCCTGCGAGTCGCTTGGCTGTGGAACTCGGAAAGACGAGCAGACAGGAACTGCGAGACCTTCCTTCGGTTTCTGCTTTTCGTGCGCGCTCGATCCGTTCGCCATACGCGGTACGGGTATTCCCGAGCTGCCTCCCTTCCCGGGGAAACCACAACTTTCTCCCGATGAACGGGGGGACGCGGGGCAGGGAGCGGTTGGTTGTGGGGCCTGGGATGGGGATGCCGGCCCCCTTTACCCGAGGCACCGAGCGCCCTTGGCGTCCATCCACCGGGGCCGGAGATGGGAGCACCGAGCGCGTCCCGTTAGATCGAGC
>NW_005054395.1:1078996-1082008 GCF_000277835.1 Geospiza fortis | reverse complement strand
AAGAGAACCGGCCGTGGGCTCTGCGTGCGTTTCCCACCGAGCTTCCCCCGCCTCTCTGCCAGGTGTCACCCTGGGGTGACAGCGCTGTCACCAACACGAGCAGGGCTCTCACCACCCTCACAGAATCCTTCGGGCTGGAAGGGACCTCTGGAGATCACCCAGTCCCACTCCCCTGCCCCGGCAGGGTCACCCAGGGCAGGTGGCACAGGAACGTGTCCAGGTGGGTTTGGAACATCTCCAGAGAGGGACACTCCACAGCCTCCCTAAGCAGCTGTTCCAGGGCTCTGCCACCCTCCATGGAAAGAAGCTTTTCCTCACATTGAGGTGGAACATTTTGTGTTTTAGTTTATGGCCATTTTTCCTCATCCTGTCACTGGGCACCACCAAGAAGCGTCTGGGCCCAACCTCCTGGCACCTGCCTTGGCGATACTTACATGCATTGATGAGATCCCCTCTCAGTCTTCTCCAGACCAAAGAGGCCCAGCTCCCTTCAGACTCTTCTTGTAAGAGATGATCCAGACCCCAAATCATCTTTGGGCCTCTGCTGGACTCTCTCCAGCAGCTCCTTGTCTCTCTTGTCCTGAGCAACCCAGGATGAGCACCAACATTGCAGATGTGCCTATCAGGGTCAACTACAGGGAGAGGTCACACTCTTCCTAATGCACCCCAGGATTCCACTGCCCTCCTGGCCCTCAAGGCACATTGCCAGCTCATGGTCAACTTGTTGTCCACTAAGACTCCCAGGCCCTGTTTTTGCTCAAATGGGACTTTCCTCCCCACTCACCATGATCCTCACTCAAGCACAGATGACTTTCCATCTGCTCTGGCCTTCAGCCCATGCAGGCTGTGCAAGAACTGCATTAGGCCCAGAGTAACTTCACCCTTCAGGTGCCTGTGGGCATCTGTATCTCCCTTATTCTCATTTGGGTTTTCTTTTGGATCGCATTTTGCAAAGTTTTACCATCTGTGTTTATTTGTGACTCTTTCTTCAAAAGTCAGCTTTTAACCATCAACAAATATAAATAATCATAAATATTCTCTAGAAGCAAATAAAGATAAGTTATGTGCATAAACTGCCCAGTATTTAGAAATATAAGCTGCCTGAGGAACAGTTATGTTCTCCCCTTGTGTATCTACTGTATCTATTACATGTGTGACCAGGAACAGGACTCAGGAACGGCTGGAGCTGTGTCAGGGAGAGTTAGGCTGGGTATCAGGAAAAGGTTCTTCCCCCAGAGGGTGCTGGCACTGCCCAGGCTCCCCAGGGAACTGGCACAGCCCCAAGGCTGCCAGAGCCTTTGGAAAATTCTCTCAGGGATGCACAGGGTGGGATTGTTGGGGTGTCTGTGCAGAGCCAGGGGTTGGACTCAATGATCCTTGTCAGTCCCTTCCAACTCAGGAGATTCTACAATTCTATCATCTATTATTAGGTGTCTTGTTAAATGAACTGCCTAAAACAAGCTGATGGAAGTCCAAAGTACACTCAAATCAATAAACCTGCACTGGCACAACCAAAAATATGAAGTCTGGGGATTGTGACCATCAGGCCCTGCAGAACCAGAGACAAGTGACAGGAACAGACTCAGGGCATGGCTGAGCAGGGCTTGGGAGAACCTTGGGATGCCACACGGTTCACAACTGGAGCAGTGGTGTGATAGCAGCAGCACAGGAGTTTTTAAGTGTCACCTAAGCAAGGAAAAAAGCTGTGGATTATTAAATGACTGTACACGTACCAACGTTGCCTCAGACGGCCAAATTGCTGGTTAGTGGAAACCTTTAATTACAGAGGTACAGATGAGTGATACAAAGATTAGGGTGATTGCCAATCCATATGCAGATGTGGTACAGAATGTTTCTTCTCTGCTGTCTAAAGAAAAATAGAGATACTACTTACATTTAGGAGATACGATAAGCAGCAAAGAAGAGTAAATAGAACAGAAGATGGAAAAGTAATGGGGATACTGGGAAACACTAGGAACAAGATTAGTTTCTAGTGGAAGCTCAACTTAAGCACAACTACTTGTGTTTTTATGATTATTGACCCAACTCAACAGAAAGAAACAGCATTTTCAATACCACAGAAGGACAGGAAACCTTCACTGCTTCACTGAATGGGGTAAATTATAGGTAGATCAGTGCAAGTGTGGAACAAAAGGAAGCTCTCTCTGAGCACTTTGTGTAGTTACAGACGCTGCATTCCCAACACACAGGAGCTAGGAATTTCCTGGATGCAAAAGCCAAAATAACTCTTCCTGATTTATAGACCAGCCAGCAAAGCTGAGCAGAGTACCTGAGCAGGATACCTGGAGCTGTTATTTTCGGTCTCACGCAACAGGAACGGTAATTTAACTCCAGCCATGCTACACAGGCAGATTTCATCCCAATTAACCTAAATTCCAGGCTGTCAGGACACCATGTTGTTGTCTGTACATACAAATTACTGATTTTTACTTGCTACACTTTTCCAAAGGTGGCCGCTAATTCCTTTGCGCTGTTTTGACCACTGGCTGACCCCACATGGTGCACACCAGGTAAAGCCAACGAAGACAAAACAGCTAATGATACACTACCTGAATTTCTCCATTTTCCAATTGCAATACAATTTCTGGCATGTGTTCTTAGCTTAGCATTCACCCATAAAATGTCTATTTTATGGCTTATGAAAGACTATGCAGCTGCTTAGTTTTTGTATTGAAAATATCTTGATGGGTGCCCCATTAAAAAAATTATCTCAACCAATATTTATATTTCTCGTGGTTGTTTCCATCACTGGGATCAGTTGCATGAAAAATCCAATTCTTTTCAAACCAAGTACCCGGGGGTTAATGTACCGTAAGATTTTTTTTTTTTTTTAGTGTGATTATTTTCTTTAGCAAAGACAATCTACAAGGCCATTTTAAAGTCGAAAAATCTTTATACTCTTCAAGGGTCCTTCTACCAAGGTGCAGATGGTGATCACCGCCCTGGACCGTCCCACTCGGGGTCCCCGAGCCCCCACGGACACCGATGGCT
>NW_005054395.1:997380-1078745 GCF_000277835.1 Geospiza fortis | reverse complement strand
ACACCCCCTTCAGCGCCCGCCGCGCCACCCCCACCACGGCCAAGCAGGGGCGTCTGTGTGGGAAAAGAGGGGTCCGTGTGGGAAAAGGGGTGTCCGTGTGGGAAAAGAGGGGTCCGTGTGGGAAAAGAGGCGTCCGTATAGGAAAAGGGCTGTCCGTGTGGGGAAAGCGGAGTCCGTGTGGGAAAAGGGCTGTCCCGGTGGCACGGGTCCTGCTGAGGGATGTTGTCCTGCCGAGGGATGGGAATCCGGCCGGGGAGGGGGTGTGAGCGGTGTCCTGCAGGAGGAAGGGAGTGTCCAGGTGGGAGGTTGCCCTGCCGGGGGCTGTTGCCCTGCCGTGCCGTGTGTTCCTGCCGCCGAGATCCCGTCATTGCCCCCGTGTCCCCCCAGCTCCCGCCCGCCGCTTCGTCCCGTGTCCCCGTGTCTGGCCCCGGGGCACCGTGCGGGATGAGCCCTCCCTAGGGCAGAAGCTCCCCCGGGAGCTCCGGCGGCCGCTGCCGCTCGGAGCTGTTCCCGCTGGAGCTGCGCACAGAGCGCTGCGGGTCAGACCTGACTGCGGGGACAGCGGGGAGCGCAGATGTCGAGTTCGGGTAACCCTTGGCCTGGCCTGCACTCAGTCCTGCCCGTAGGTCTGAATCTGTTCGTGCCCCTTTGCTGAAGGCTCAATAACCACCCCCTCCCCACTCCAAGTTATTTTAAACTCGTTTTAGAAAGGAAGGACTGCAGGCTTTAGGTAAAAATCTCCAGCACGGTTCATGAGATTCATTTTCTCCTCTGTTTTGCAGCAGTTCCCATTCTCTTATACACTGCCTTGGCATAGCGTGTAATGGAAATGGGGAATTCTGTTCTGAAATATGTCCTGGAAACATGTCTGCAGGTTTTTTTCTGCATAGAGAAAGCTGGAGTGAAAGTGGGTTTTTTAGGGATCCAGCTGGCCAGTATGTTCCAAGGCACCTACCTGTATTTTCTCCATAAGCATGGATGAAAGTGGGGCAGGAAGATGATGCAGTAATCGTGGCTCAGCAGAATTATGGTCACTGATAGATGGAGAGACACCCACTGCCATGCTTGGAGACACGTATTGTACAAGCTTGCGATCTAGAACTCCGTGTGTATTTAAATACATACTGGTCTGAAGAATTCAGGCTTTTCTCTTTCTCAGGGTTAAATGGGAGCCAGTACTGTATGTGCAGTGAGAGATTTCTCAAACCTGAGATATCAAAGCTTCTAGTCAGATATCTGTATGGTCACAGCTGAACTGCTACTGTCACTTCATTTCTCTGTTAAATATGTTCTGTCTGGAGAAAAGAGTTGCAAAAGTAGGCAGGCAGAGAACAAGCTGCAAGATGGAGAGGATAAATAATGCAGAACAAGTGTTCGGGTCAAGGCACAGGACAGACTGAAAAAGCAAATGGTTTACAGTACCTTAAATACCCACTGGTTCATCCACTGAGTGGATCTCCACTTCAGCCCTTTGGGAGCCAAAATAATGGATTAAAGGATTGAGTTGAGATGCTCAAAAAACACCCAAAACCAACAGAAAACCAACCAAACAAACAACAAAAAAAACCCCAAATAACAAACAAACAAAAAAACCCCCCACAAACAACCCACAAAACAAAACAAAAATTAAACCCCATAACCAAAAACACCCAAAACAAAATAAAAACAAAAACAAAAAAAAACCAAGCCAAAAAATAACCCCCCCAAAAAACTAAACAGGAGAGAATTGGAAAAGACTCATGATTCAGCTTTTGTTTTAGTTCTGATTTGTCCCAAACAGTGCAAGATCCCAGGCTGGCCTCAGGGCAGTGCATTTCCAGCTATGTGACGCAGAACGTGGAGGGCCACGAAAAGCCACATGAGAACACTCAGATATCCACACCCAACTGAGCTGGAAAGCAGCAGCTTTTGAAGAGAAGGTCGAGAGACACCGAGGAGCAATGCCTGCCCCCACCTCCCTCCCCTCCACACAGGTGCTGGTCAGAGCCTCACTTGGCTTTCCAAGAGAAAGCCACTACCCCACAGCACTGAATTACTGAAAAATAGATATTTATTGTCCCCGTGGGGTGCAGCTGAGCGAGCTGCTGGGGCTCCTCACAAGACAAAAAATGCCTGTTGAATGAACCATGCTCCTGCCTTTTTTTTTCATTATTTTTTAATTTTTTTTTTAAAGTTTAATTGAATGTGGGAGAGACAGGTTTGGAACTGCTTTTGGGTGATGGCAGAGGAACGTCTCTTAAGTAATCTGGGGTGGTTCCAAAAGGCATTCCAGTTCTCAGAAAAATAGGTATTACTAGTCATTGCTTATATGCTGTGAGTTGAAAGATTAATAATTTTCTCTGCCAAAGTTTACAGGCAGCCTTTACCATGACAGGATAGATCAAATACATGTTCTTGCCTGGGCAGCTGACCTGGTTTGAACTCAGTAAGTGTGGCTCTCAGTGGTGACTACAGTTTTGGAACAAATACTCTGCTCTGCTTTTTAAAGCAACCTTCCCCCTGTAAGCATTAACCAGACTCTGAAGGCCATTCCAGGCACCTCGTGCCTTTGGTGCCTTGGCGAATTATTCAGACCCAGTAGGTGTAAGCAGCCAGATGACAGAACTGGATTGAGACAACAGATAAGGGAGTAGCTGGCCCGTTTTTCAGTCAGACCTTCCCCTCAATAAGGACAACTCCCAGCTGGTGCCAATGGGAAAAACAACTTGATCCTTCCGTTTATTCCTCTGCACTCCATTCCTCTTCCTTTTTCACTCTTGGCTTGCGTGCTGCAAAAAGACAGTTTAGAAATAGCTGTTCTTACATGCTCAGGCTGTTTGATTTTGGAATTTGGCATTGGTTTTACTGGAGACAGAAGAGCACCCACGAACACAGAATAAAACAGCCCATCCCCAGGCAGAGCTGCAGCAGAAGGGAGGAGTGAAAGGTACAGGAGCTGAGCATCATCCCCTCCTTAATCAGAGTTTCTATTGAAGTCAATGACCCAGATTTCTCTGACTTCAAATGGCTGCTTTCAGAGAGCTTGCCGGAGGCATGGTGCTGGGGAAGGTCAGGCAGAATTTCGCCTGAAGAATTCCACATGCATAGGCTTATCAGCTCGGGATCTGTACAGCTTGATACTGCAAACCCGTGCTCTCCAACGAGCTGTCTCAAAGTCACTGAAGTGATTGCTGCCCTGGGCTTCAGGCTTGCTAGGCTGCCCTAAGCTTAGGATTTCTTTCTGTGATTAATTCTGTGACATCCACCTTGCTCCCAGGTTTCCCTCTCGGAAAAACAAAATGCAGAAAGCAAAGACCAGTTCTTAACCATATGCGTTTAAATTATTAAGAACCCAGAAATGTGATAAACTTTCTTATCTTTAGCAGGAAAGGCTGACCTTCTGTGGAAGACTGGGAAAATTCCTACAGACAAAAATCAGGCTTCTAAATATAAAGGCATTAGAGTCATGCTATGTCTTTTAATGAAAGAATTACTGGAACAGCAGCAATTAGTGCAGAAATGCACGTTATTAACTGTATGCAGTTTGTTCTGCAGGTTTAAATTAATTAAATGTTGTTTCTGAGACGGGGGGGTGCTCTTTTCCCCCTCTTTTTAATGCGCTCCCCCTCTCAATTCCATGCAGTACCTGACCAGATTCCTGACACTGCTGCTAGCCCACAGTGCCCTTCCTGGGTACCCCACGTACACCCAGCCAGGGCATTCTGCTAAATTACCACCTGTCTTATGGCCCATTTTGTTCTATTTAAATCTCTCATCAGGAATTTCAGCTGGTAACTAGTTGCCATATCATATCAGAATATGTTAAATATCAACCTACCAGGCTTCCCAGGTTTTCAAAAACCTGCTTATGCAAATATCAATGCAACACAGAGACTGAACACTGTCTTAAGAGGCAAATGCACCCTGGATTCTGTGTGTATCTCCCTACTTTATTTGATACAGAAAGTCTGATTAGACCTCTAAAGATTATAGTTTAAAAAGGCTTGGAAAAATAGATTAAGTTGGACCTTTTTTAAAATGTATATTCCAACTCAGAAGCAGCTTTACTGATAGAAATCCCAAGGCTAGATTTCAGTGGCATGGGTGGGTGTTTATCAGAAGGAAAAGGTGGTATTTTCCCATAATCATATGTTGGCTTTGTCCTACCAGCATCCAGGGTGATGCAGGATGGAGCAGCTGCACCCTGCAGACGGTGCTCTGAGGGACAGGGACAGATCAGAGCCCTCCTGCTTCCCCTCTGCTGCAGGAAGCAGCTCTGCAGAGTCTGCAAGCCCAGGCTCATTGCTGGGGTCTCCTGTGAGGACAGGTGTGCACAGGGACAATGTGCACTGAAAGAGACACCTCATGTTTGCCATTTCAAGCAGCACTTAGCTCTGTAAAGTTTTTCTGCATTAAAGTGAAATGTTTGAGTTAATTGAGATGAATGTAATGATAGCTGGCAGCTGTATCTTAACAACCCCTCAACATACACAGGCACAAGGAAGCAGAGCAGCCCTGCTATTGTTTGTTGCTTTGTTCTGCCTTTGACTTTTTTTTTATGCCATAATTTCTTTTAAAGTTAGCTGCTCTGATCTGCAGCAGTGTGGGTGCATAATTGACTGTATTTGGACTAAAGATATTCTTGTCTGTATGTTTTCTTGGCCAGGCATTTAGACTACAAGCTGTGTGGAAAGCATCAGGCAGTAAGTTATGCAGAAAACATCAGACAGGACGGTTTTAATATTAAACCAGCTTTGTAATATTTTTCTTTCCATTATTTTTTAAAGCCTTTTAAAAAACCCTTCACTTAATTGGTTTGCAGAGTAAGTTAGTTTTGAAGGCTTAAAACTGGCTTTTTCCTACCAAGTTTCTTAGGTTTGGGATTTTTTGTTTGTTTGGTTTTTTTAACTGCCAAAGGGCATAAACATATAATTTTCTATAGCCACCTGACAGCATCCATGCAGGGAGATAAAGATGTCCTCCTCCTGTATTTTCCCTTAAATGACTTTGACCTGGAGAATACATTATGTTGATTGGCATGAGAAAGAAGGCTGTGATCTTATTTTTACTGTTTGTTATAGCAGCTTCAAACTTATCAAAGAAAGAAATAGAGGCTTTTTAGATGGCTTCTTGCCAACAGCACTAATCAGAATTTTAATGAGATTTTTTTGAGGCCTAAATTAGGTCTAATTAACAATGTATAAAGCTAATGTATAATGCGATAGAAGGATGTAGCCTACTGCATATAGAATGGGTTCCGATCTCTTTACAAATAGAAATGTTGAACAAAGTGCACATTTTTATGCAGGTTTACATATCTGCAGCTCCCTAGTATTTCTACTGCTATGCCTTATTAACAAATTGCCTTTGGAAAATGTGGCCCTCAACTTCATAACAACTTTGGCATCCCTTCAAGGGAATAATGCAGGTTCTTATGGCTGAACTCCCTGTGTGGTTCCCACTGACTGACACAGACTCCTGGGTCCTGCAGTGCCCCCTTCACAATCCTCCTGTCTCCCTGTGGCCCAGTGTTCCCATTGTTTGTGGGAGAGAACTGGCCTGGGACTCCCATTTCCCAACCAGCACTAAAGGCAGGGTTATATTTAGTCCACACACACTGTTTTTCTCCAAGCATTTAAGACAGAAAATGATTAACAACTCCAAAACCTCATCCTCAAAGCATGGCCTTGTTTCTGCCCCCAAAGGGTATTTTGTGCAAGGAGGGATGAACTAAAAGGATTTTTCTCTATACAGGAGTTTGCAGTTATTTATGGTACCACAATTCAGTTTTCTCTTTGTCTGGCTGAGTTGTTACATATAAACTATTAAAAAAATAAATCTTGTATCTCAGTTGCTCATATGAAGCTTAATGCAATTAAACACCTCAAAGTACGGAATTGCTGCTTCTGCCTAAGTAAACATTTTTATTCACATACTCAGACCATTAACTGGGAACCCTCTTGTAAAGCCTCTTTCCAAATTTCATGTTTAATAAACAAATCTCATTTCTTATGCCAGAAAAATCAATACCTCTTCTGATTCATTTAGCTCATGACAGATGACCAGCAGCAGTAACAATGGGGGCAAAGAGCCCAATGAAACAGGCCAGGACAGAATGAATATAAACCCCTAAATAAACTGTGCTCCTCTCACAAGCTCAGGCTCATCAGTACTGTGCTGTTGGGCTGAAGTGTTCAGAACACTTGAATAGGACTTTAAGTGCTGCTCCAGAACAGGTTTATCTGCAAAGTTGTAACCAGAGCTTACACTAATTAATAAAATCTGTCGTTAATGAGGCAGTCTGTCAACTGACCATAAACATTGAACCAACATCAGACACACTCCAAGGAAGCTTAAATAGCCATTTCAAATGTGTATTTCTTGAAGTGTTTAAATAAATATATTCACATCAAGCTTAAGGAAAGAGCCAAACCACAGGGCAGAGGGAGCCAGAATAATTTTGCATCTGTTACAACACTCAGAATAATGTTTGGGTTGATTTATGGGGGAAATATTTGTTTTTGAGCTGGAATTTTGGTAACTCGGAACAGATGTTCACAGTGTTGAAATACTGTCTGCCCATGCAGCTCTGTTAAATCAAGTGCTGTTACACATTTAAACTAATCTAGGAAAAAATTAATATACTGTGAAATTGCTAATCTTACAAAAGGTACATACTAATAGGATTCCAATTTTATTATTTTTCGATTTTATTGTAATCTCAAGCCATACAATAACACCTGCAAAAAATTACCAGAGCAGTGAGATTTCATCTGGTTTGTGACCCTGAATGGAGAGGAAGTACTTGTCTATCACTATTTCTTGCAGAGCATTTTTCAAAGTGTTGAGCAAAATCAGCTTTCTGACTTTTTTCTACATTCACCGAGCCAGGAGATATTTAAACAATGCGGAGAGAAGAAGGTTCTTGTAATGAGAGCGTTATTTGTGCCTCCTAAAAATCATCAAGAATTCGGTACAATATTTTTACAAACTCCTATTTCTATCTCTTAAAGACCTCTGACTGCAGAGCAGCCGTGAACGCAGCTCTTTCCCCGCTCACACCCATCCCACTCAGCCGGAGGAGCAGCGGGAGGGCGACTCCACCCGCGTTCCCTTGGCCGGGGGAGCAGCGTGCTCTGAAACCCACAGACGGCTTTGCCCCCGCCCCAGGGGCACCGAGCTCCCCAGCTCCGAAGCAAGGGGCACTTCTCTCACTTTGGAGAGGCTGCCTTTTTGCCTTTTCCCCTTTCTTCCTAGGCAGGCAAGTTGCAGTCTCCCCTGCAAGCGCAAACATCCCGAACAATTTGCTGATGTGAATTCCAGGCTGCCAGCAGAGCTCTGCCTGATGGCTTTACGAGGGCTGCGATTCCTTCTAGGAACTTTCAGATATTCTAGTGCTGTGTTCTTCCTTCCCAGGGGAGATCCAGGTGAGGTGGTGTGCAGCTGTTTAATGGCTGTCCCATTTGCAGCCACCTCTTCCTCCTGTGCCATCACTCTGTTCTTAGTGACCGATGGCACTGCCCTTGCCAGGGGCTTGCTCCTGAGTGAAGCAAACATTTTGAATTACTGAAAGCTGAGCTCTTGCAGTTGTACCCAGCCACGTTCCCTCCCTGCTTTGGTGCCCTCCTGGCGTGGCATGGCATGATCCCTCCCTCAGCCCGGGATGTCCCTGAGTGCTACCAGCTGGGACAAGGGCAGGCAGAGCAGGGGACTGCGGGGTCTCTTCTGTTCCACACCAGTATCTCATCCTGAGGGATGCACTGGGAATGCCGGGAGAATGCCGGGTGTATCAAGCTCGTTGTGCAAACACAGTACAAATGCAGATTTTACTCGTGTGCTCTTTGCAGGCAAGTTTGTATTTACAGTGGTGCCATGAGTCACCTCCTCAGCTGCCATGGATACAGAGTCCCATCCGCTGGCTCCATTCAGCACAATCAGCCCCTCACAATACTCTGCATTTGTGCTTGTACAACTCGGGGATTGTTTTTTTCCTTGGGGAACTCCTTCCTCTTTGTCCTGGAGCCATCGGGCAGGGCAATGCCTCCATGGCCAAGAAGCTTCCATGCAACAGAAACAAAACGTCAGCTGCTGCAGACTTTTAGACAAGATTTTGGGAATATTTCTCTGATGCTTTGCTCAGATATCCAGCATCATTATTTTATCTTGGTCATTATCTAACTGACCTGTCAACTATTCTGTTGTGTAAATTCTTTCCTGGAAAACCTATCCTTTCTGCAAGAAGTTCATACTGTCTTATTATTTTTATTTTCTTGAGCAGGAGATTAAAATGTTAAAAACTTTTTTTAACTACTGTTTTTGAAGAATAAAATTTTCTTGTAATTTAAACCTTTACACTTGATCTGGAGCCTTCACTTATTGAGACAGTTCAGTGCAGGGGTGGAAGCACCAGGCTGGTGACCTTGGCTCTCCAACCCGTGCCACCACTGGCTGCATGACCTTGGATAAGTCACTGAGTTTTCATCAGTGTTGTCTCTCTTTGTCCCTGTTCCCTGTAGGATCAGGTAGGGGGGATCTTAAGAGGGTAACGCCTGTATGCCAGGTGAGTATTTGCCAGAGTTAACTGTGGGGTTTCTGAGATACATAAAGTAACAAGGTCTGTTATGACACTGACAGGCTGCAATCCTCTTGTACACAGCAGCCAGGTACTTGTTTCCAGTAGGAAGTCTTACAGAGGTACATTAGACTTCTCTGAACCTCACAGTAACATCCTTTTTGGGTGAAGATCCTCCATCTCTCGAGCCCCTTCACTGAGCTGCTCCGAGGCTGCTCGGCAGTGGCTGCTCAGTAAACAGCATCAGCGTCGACCTCAGTCACTGCAGATTTCTGCACAAACCCTCTGACAATGCTCCTCATAGGAAAACTGAACTGCTGAGACCCCAACTGGGTTTGGGGTTTTTGATCCTGACAGGTGCTGGGGGCTGTTGAGAGCTGAGCCAACCTCAGCCCCTCGGAGCAGGTGATGGATGTGGCTGGTGGGGGTCCAGCCTGGGAAAGGGACACTGTGAGATGCTGTCCTGCAAGAAAACACCTTGATTGGTCTGTGTTGTGAGTAGGTGAGACTGATTTACTTAAGAGTTGCACTGAGGTCCTTTGGAAGTCAGTCAAAGGCTTTGTTATGCTAAGATTAGTTGCTCTTGAGTAATCTCTACTACAACAATTCACTCTCACTGTTGAAACAGTGAAGCAGCTGCTACAACTCCCTGCCACAGCGACTGGGTTTGAAATTCAAAGAAATCTGTGGAAATGTCTTATTTCTGGCATAAGGGTCAGAAAAGGGTCTATGGCGGTCCATACCACTGGCTCTTCTGGAAAGGGAACACTGGCTTTATTATAACCATAGGATTTGCTGTCGTCTGTGTGTGCTTGTAAATTTGAATAAGAAGTAAATCATGAACAAGTTCATGGGAGAGGACCCTGTAACTAACACACACTGTGGTTGCAGACATAAAATGCTGTGGTTTTGCTTTGTTTAGAGAACAAATGTGTCAGCAGAGACCCCTTTGTGATACAGCAGCAGCACCAACAGCACTGATGGGAGCTTGAAATCAACTGAAAAACCCATTAGGCCTTCCAGTTTTATATTAGTTAACAGGAGATGTGATTTCTTTTTAATATTTTTAACACTTCCCCTCAAAATTACAAAAATCAGACTGATTTTTATTCTACTTTGCAGGTTCTCCAGGCAGAGGTCTTTGTCTACAAGAATTGAGAACCCTGGCAGCCTCTCCCGGGCTCACGGAGTGAGGCTGTGACAGAGGATGGCAGGAGCTATTCTGAGCTCCGAAGTCCTCCCTAGTGTCACTTTCATTCAGGCATGGATTTCTCTTTTCTGTTCCACTAGCTGCTATTCCCTTTCACAAAGAAAGATGTCAGCTGGGTTTTCTGTGGCAGAGTTTGCTCTGCTCGAGCCCTGTGTGCCAGCAGCCCCCTGGTTTTTAGGTGGTTTTACAGCTGTTCAAGTGGCTGCTGTAAAGATCAGAGGGACAGCCTGGCACTGGCTTAATCCATCAAAATATTGGGTTTTTCAAGAGCAGTAAAATCTCACTCCAGCTCTGGATCTCACCAAAGCAGATGAGGTTTACTGACTTTCTGTGCCTCAGTGTATGGATGATAATGTTTGCCTGCCTTGAGAGCTGCAGAGGCATGACGGCGTTCCCACGAGGATCAACCTTGCTGGGAGCACAAGTGAGGCTTCCCTGGAAATGTGGTACCATTCCAAGTGGAGACTCCGGGGAGAAGTCTGCCAGCAGCTTTTTCATCTTCCCTGCACCCTGACTCATGAATAAACATAGGCAGAGAGGGAGGAGATGAAAAGCAGCCAGGGCCGTGTTGCTGCAGCGCTGTGGATCTTCCCGGGCAGTGCCTATAAATGGCTCCTCTCTGTCGGGGCTGCCCAGGGTTTTAGCAGGTGTTCCGGTGTCTCCCTGAAGGGAAGCAGAGCAGCCCATGGCACCCACGTGCTAGAGCAGCTCCCACCGATTTTAGGTCACATTAACAGCAAATCTGGGGATTTGCTCTGCTCCCTCTGCTGCAGCGGCTCCAAGCATCAGCCGCGTCTGATCTGCCTTCAAGGGAGGCTGGAATCTGTTTGAATCCCACTGTTACCTAGAATTTAACACGTACTCCACCTCCCAGAGCTGTGTGAACCGGCACAGGGCTATCATGTGCAATAGTCTTAAAAATCTTGGCAAGTGAATTTTGAAGAAAATCTCTGGTTAGGCAGTAGCTCCTGCTAGCAATTACCAGGCTTTTATCTGTAGCTGTCAGTGCACTGTAAAAAGTGGCAGTTACTCCCATTTTACAGAAGAAGCAGATGTTCTAGGGACATCTGAATAGATTTAATGCAGAAATTGCATGCCTAAAAGGTGTTCTAGAAAATCACATCATTATCACATGACTGATTTTATTCAGTGCACCCAGGAATTCAGATCTGCTGGCTGTGTTTCGCTTCTCTTATTTGTTTTAAAGCAATAGTTCCGAAGTTTTCATTTTGTTTCCCTGCTAAGGCAGAGGAAGAGCTGGAATGAGACTTTTGTGGTATTTTTTTGAGGCAAACTTTCAGGTATGGATTTATTCAGAACTTCTTGAGGTTTAATTTGGTTTTGTGATCAAGAGGCACAGAAGTCACATTTGTGAAATCCAATTAGGCTCCAGCCCTGGCAGAGACACGACATGAGGCACGTACATCCATCTGAGCCCCTGTGCCTCCCTGCTTCTAAAGCCCTCAGCCTCCATGGCAGGGCTGTGCTTCTTATCTCAGGTATTTGGGATTACTGCAAACTGAATTTACCCACTTGGGAGCTATTAGAGCTGCAGTCCTTCCCTTGGAAACGTGGTAGTGAGGGAGAGTGAGCTGAGCACTGCTCTGCTCCAGGGGAAGGATCACATCAGAACCGGGCAGGGCAGGAGAGCTGTAGATGGATGGATCCAAGAACAATTTCTGGGTGCAGTGGGCACAGAGAGAGGAGGCTGAGCTGTGGCCTTGGCTTTGGCCAGGAATGACAGCCTGCTCTGCACATCGCTGCTCATTCACCTCCCTGCCTGCAGCTGCAGCTTGTTGGTGCCTTTGCAGAGCACACTGGCTTTTGGATTCAAGGTTTTCCACTATATGAACTAAAACTTGTCAGAGCAAGGAAGAGCTCCCCTGGTAACACTTCCTAGGATCCAGCTCCTAGGGAGGTGGTGATGCCCCTGGCAGGGTGCCCCTGTCCTCACTCCAGCCCCAGAGCCCTTTCCCTTCTGGCTATAGCAAAAAAAGGAACTCAGTCCTTCTCCTTACCTGGAGAGCTGTAATTTCCCTCAGCCACATCAGAAGCTGAATTGCTAATTCCCCCCGTGCTCCAGGCAAGTGTCCCTGGCCCAGAACAGCTCCCTGGGAGCAGCCACTGGTGCTGTTCAAAATGTCAGTCAGGATGACTACTGAGTTTTCTTATAAATGAGAACCTACATTTTTATGAATGTGGTGAAATTACCAAGGCTTTTTCCTCCAGTTCCCTGTAAGTGGGTAAAATTGTGTATCCAAAACACTGGGACAAGCAACAATAACAAACCTGGCCTGAAACAGACTTCAGGGTTTTGTACCGAACAACCTCTGAGCACAGCAGTAAGACATTTTTCTGTTACCCTCAGCCAGCCACAGGAGTTTTCCTGTTAGTGAACATTTACTATTGATTTCATTTTTGGCTTTTGTGTCATTCTCTGCAGGACTCTAAGTGGTTACTGGAAACAGCAGAGCCTGCAGGACTGTGCTGCTTCAGCATCTGCAGCCAGAATGGGTTAAGCACAGGAGAGTTTAGGCTCAAGGGACTGGACTGCACACCCAAAGCTGAGCAGAGAAAGGAGTAAGAGATAATTGCATTTACACATTTTCAGTTAGTACCAAAATTCCTTTTGGTTGCATCTTTCAATTAGCCAGGTAACAAGACAGGCATTCTTCAACAGTTAGGGCCTATTTCCTGATCCTCTGTATTTTTATTATTTACAAGAGTTCTGCATTTCATTGATGGTGTAATATGGTCTAATAGTGCCAGGGAGGTTCTTACCGGGCCTCTCTGCTCCTGCTCATGCCATGCATCAGTGATGAGCAGCTGTCTTTAGCTGGGAACATGTGAGCCCCACAGTGACCAATTACAGCCCCTAACCATGGGTCCCCAGTGGCTCAGTCTGGAGATTAAAATGTGCAGCTCAGCCAGGGCCTGAGATCTCCCCGTCCCTGGAGAACTCCATGCTCCTGCTGTTCTCAGGAACAGTGGGGTTGGAAAGGAACAGGGATGCATTACCAGCCTTTGGAGTGAAAATGAAAACATCAGCAGGAACCCCAATACTTTGCTTGGATCCTTTCTGTTTCCCATATAAGTGCTGCTATTGTTACATTTCTATTTCAGGCAGGAAACATAATTTTATTTCTTTTTCCATTTCAATCATTTTTAATGAATTCTCTTCACATACAAGAGGAAGGATAGTTCTTGATGATAATAATAATTGGACCACAGGGAAATACTGCCTTGTGGGTAGCTGACAGGCAGGGTACTTGAGAGGAGATGAAGACAGCTCTGGTCAGAGTGTAGCTTTTGGGGGTCAGGGTGAAATAGTGACTTATGTGAAACAGCATCAAAACTACTGATTTTTCATGGTTTGCTTTTAGCCAAGAAGCCTAACAATGAAACCAAAATTCCCCATAGTGACTGGCTGGAGAAATTACATTCCTCCTCATCAGGATGAGGGGTCATTGCAGCAACCTCCCTCGTTGGAGCCCTCAGTGAATAATAAGGATTGTGTAGCTGCAGTTCAATGTCTCTATCAAACATCCTTCTTCAGGTGAAGGAAGAACACAGCTTATGTGTGCTTTGGAAAAATGCTGGACTAAATTCTCTAGAGTCTCAAGCACTGCTGTAAACAGCATATTATCTTGTAATAAAATAACTAAAATAACACCTGTATTATCTTGTAATAAAATATCCTATCTTAGATGAGTGTTGTGAAAATACCAACCTATTAAATCCATGCCAGCATCAGCCACTGTTGGTGGAAAAAAATCTAGAATGAGCAATAAATAATCAAGCCACCAGAAAACATGAGCAGAGCCTGAATGGCACAACCTGTGAGCTGGCTGGTATTTTTAGTGTTACATGAAAAGAATCCTCAGGGAAAGGCAAAGCTGGTTACAGAGGACAAAGGTGAGCCTTTAGTCACTGGTATTTGATTTTTGGTGCACTACCACAGCAAGCAGCCAGGGGAAAGATTTACTAAGGTATTTAGGTACCTAAACATGCCTAGCAGCATTTATAGCAGCATCTAAGTAGGTTAGGTGCCTAATTCCCATTAACTCCACGAACATGTTTAAGCTGCTAAACATCTCTGCAAAGCTGGCCCCAGTGCCTGGCCTGACAGGTGCCAGTCTGAACTGGTGTGACTGGGCTCACTCCCTGTAGGGTCTTTGGAGTGGGGAGTGTTGGGAACACACAAGGACCAGGAGCACACAACTCAACAAAGGCTCCTGAGCTGACTTGAAATTGCTGCTGCTGACTTAAAACAGAGCCACATCAAAGTCACTCAGAGCAGCACTTGCAAAAAGGCCACTGAATTTTGGAGTTTGGTTTGGAGTCCTGTGTGTCTTGAGCTGAGGGTTAAGAATCCCATCAGTTCCCAGAAAATGAAACATTTCACAAGCCAAGCCAGAGCAGCATTTCCTGAGCTCCTGGAGAGTCTTGCCCACAGTCAGCCGTGCACAGCCCAGCCTGTTCCACAACCACAAATATTTTTCTTAAAGGATTTTCCTTTCTTTACCTCCGTGGCACCAGGCACCTCCTGAGTGTCAGAAATGAACCAAACCATTCCTAAAGCAATCTGTTACAAGAGGCTTTTCAACAGATGGAGAATGTTATGTGGGACAGATTCATTACAATATAAAGGTGTAGTTTTATTAATTTAAAGGCTATCACATGCACTTTAGTATATTTTCCACGTAATTTTTTAAATTCAGGAATAAAAATGAAAATTTGCCTTTACAGTGTTGCATATGTTGACAACTGCTCTTTACAAATTCTGTTCCAAGTTATGCTAGAACCATTTTCTCAATATACACAGTTCAGCTTAAGTAAAATAATTTTCACAAAACTATTTCACATAAACGAAGAGATAAGGGGAGATCAAGAGAAATAACCTAGGAAACAAGTATACCAGTGTACAAAAATAGATTGGAACATTTGGAGATCGTAGGTAAGAAAATGTATTCTCAACCCCAGAGAATGTGAACTGGTGGATTATCTGAAGAGGGAAACGCTCACTGGAGCAGCTGAAGAGATGCAGAGATCTATTTCTAACATCTTTAATTTCTAGGCAAGTTTGTAAGAGAGAGAGAGAGAGGAAGAGGCTGCAGGTTTGTGCCACACGGGGGTCTGTGGGAGGTGGCAGTGAGAGGAGCAGGCAGATTGTCCCCGTGCACAGCAGGGCAGCACGTGCAGAGCCGTCCCCCTGCAGCTGATCCAGCAGGACAGCTCTGAGCTCTCTCCATGGAGCCCCTGCTCTGCAGAGCCTGCCTGAGCCACACTCCCCATCCCTAAAGAGCTGCTCCCCTTTGGAGCACCCAGCTGGCTGACACAGCCACGAGGCTGCAAGAGGCAGTGGTGGCTCAAACCTCTCCTGAGCAGGACTGGGGAGCTGGAATCTGTGTGCAGGCTGGGTATCACTGAAGGATGAACAGAAAGTGCTGTCCTAAAGCATCCAAATGACTACTACAGCAATACCACAAGGAATTCAGATGACATATCTTCTGTACGTCATGAGTCTGTGCCATTCTGAGAAAAGGGATTTAAATAAAAATGCTTCTGGAGTGTCCAAGCCTGAAACTGAAGCACATGCTCTGTCCCTTTGGCCTGAGCTCTCTGGGAGCACAAAGGAGGCTGTGGAGCATGCAGGAGCCACTGGAGCAAATATGGCTAAACCATTCATGTGTTATTGCTAGGAGAAGTTTTCTTAGAAATGTAAGTTACTGTAGGTCTGCTGAGCAAGCTTTTTTTCCCTAATCCACACCACCTGTGTAGATTCACAGATAATTTGGGTCTGACCTAGTTGAAAGTACAAAACAAATTTTTCCTATTTGCTTATTCAATATACCCTGACATCTACTTCCTGCAAAGCCTGTAAAGGCCTCTTTTGTGAGCTTCAGGAAGAACATTTGGTGATGTGCTCTCCAGCTCTCTGGCCAAGTGCAGGAGATTACTGGGCTGCTATTCAGAGGCCTGACTTGGATTTCAAAAAAAGGTGAATTATTTTGGTTCAAAAGGATCAACTGTTCCAGTGAGCCTGACCTGGCACAGCTCTGAACTGCTGAGGACAGAGAGCATGATCAAGGCACCAGAACTGAGAGTGAGTCTGGTTTTGATATTCATTCCTCAGAGGACAAGGATTCTTAACTCCAATGCCACACCTGCTGAAGACAGACCTCAAAAAATGTGACTGCAGCCTGTGCCCTCCTCACACTGCCACAATCCCCTTCTCCCTCCTGGACTGAAGCAGAGATAGAGATTTCCTTTGGCATATCCATCAGTGCTTCTGCAGGTTCAGGTCTGTCTCATTCATTAGTAACACCCACCATTATATACACAACACACATATAAAGAGCCTCCAGAAAAATGTAGCACAGAATCATACATTTGACAAAGCTGACATCAGACATTGTGCTGTGAATAATGAGATTTAAAATATCCTGTGCTATTGAGGTACAGAGAAACCTGTTCATTAACTTGCACCCCCCATCATTTTCTTTATCCTCTTTAAAACATCACTGATGTGTACAAAATGATTTTGTTCTACTTAAAAGACCAGTTCTGAGGAGGTGACTGATTTCTGCTGATCCTGGAGGTGGTTTCACAGGTTTCATTGTACTTGAAACTTCACAGCTTCCACTGAAGTATTTGATGTGTGTCTGTATCAGTTCAGCAGAATACAAAAGTAGAATAATTTTCATATTGCCTCATACTGTTGTCAGAGTATGATGTCCTCTATGAAAACCTTCTTTTTACTTGACAACTTATCAAAGACACATTTTCTAAATCTCAACAACCAATCTTAGTAAGTATTTGTTTAAAAAGTCATCAGGGCTCCAATATTCATAATAAATCACTAAATTTCTAGTAGCAAAACTTATTTGAAGATTTTTCCCATAGAAATATGAGTTTTCAGTTAAATTATCCCCATTATTCTCATTAACTTTGGTTCAAAAACCCCATCTCACTTTGCATCTCTCAGTCAACCATCAGCTGGAATCTACCACCAGTGGTCTCACCTTAAATCTCAAGTTGCTCAGAGCTGTGAAAATTTCAGCTGACCTGGAAAATTCTGCTTCAGGTCAGGGAAATGATGGGTCTGTGGGGAAATCATGAAAAGATGGGACTGGGCGCTAAGGTGAGACTGATCCCTGGCACACCAAAATGGGGCACATTAAGGACTCCTGTGGCACCTGCATCCTTTGTAGCACACATCAACAAACCCATCTCAAAACCAGCAGAACTTCCCCCACCTTGATGAGGAGAAATGTCACCAGGTACTACTACATTACACTAGAAAGCAGGTAGATTAAAACCTGTGCATCTGCTCACTAAGGGACTAAAACCAGACAAACTACTCTCTGTCCACAGCTGGTCTCAGCTCTTGGGCCCGGGAAGGTCTCTGATCCCATCCTCCTCCTCCTCGGAGCACAGCAAGCTCAGAGCGCTGGTGACGGGGTGGATCCAGGACGTGGTCTGGGTCACGTGGCTAAAAACCAACAAGAAATGCTATCAGCAACCCCAAAGAGGCTTACCCATCCCAAAACAAGGAATTCCAGGGGAAGTCTGGAGTTGTAACAATCATTATGACACCTTCAAGCACAGAATTGTCTTTTTCATGCTAACTGCAAGATTTTTAAAAACAAAATGCAGAGAGCCAGACCCTGGACTGGAGGTTCCAATTCCCACTGCAATAAAGAGAATGCTCTTGTATGAGACTCCTGACACAGACTGGTGACAATTCTTGTTAATTATTGGAGCTGCAGACAATTAACACAGCAGGACATTACCATGGCCATCTCAGTGGTCACAGCCTGAGGGAGGCAGGGTGGTCAAGAGGAAGTTGAGCAAATGTGGAATCACATTGTAGAAACACACACAGCTCTTTAGAACACGAACCCTGGAAGAGTCCAGGGCCAGGCTGGATGCGGCTTGGGGCAATCTGGGATAGTGGAAGGTGCCCCTGTCCATGGCAGGGGGTTGGAATGAGAGGCTATTTAAGATCATTTCTACCCAAACAACTTCATGATTACGATTCTAGCATCATTAACTAATTCATCTGGCAGAAAGAATAAAAAAGAAAAAAAAATGTTTTTTACATGTCCTCTAGCCCCAAATCTGGACATGCTCCCACAGCCCACACACAATAAAAGGGCATCAGTGCTGATTTTTAACGTTTAAACCCTACACTTGACATGCAGGCTAAGCTGCTGTATAGTGTCTGGAAAGCTTCTGTGTGAATGGAAAGAGCCCATGCAGGGCTCAGTAAGGACAGACACATGGACAGGTTTGGAGTCTGTGGTGAGAACACTGCACACCTTGTGAGTGGTGTGTGCATGTGAGCCATACTGTGTGTGGGCAACACACTGCCTCTTCTCCCTTCTGGAATAATGTGTTCTTGGGAAAGGAAATAGCTTCTTTTCACTTGGAAAAAAAATCTTGCTAATAAATTCACAGCTTTTATAGTAAAGTCAGTGCAAAGATTAATTTTGTAATATAAGTTCACTACAAGAACAAGCTGAAAAATATTGTAGGTATAATAAATGCCACGAAGGACAAATGGCTCTTCTCACATCTCCTAACAGTGTCCCTAAAGCTCAGGTCTGTACTCACTTTCCAGGTGCATTGGTTTAATTAAATTTGAAGAACTACTCTGGATTTACCTTTTCGAGTGAGAACAGGTTTTGTCTTTCTCTGTGTGAGAAAACTGCCTTGAATAACTGATTACAGGAACAGATATACTGAAGCAGGAATTCGAGTCAATGTTCCACTACACTGAGTGATGGGTTTGAGGTCACTGTTCTCATCACCATGATCATACTATTCACACCTTTCAGCTGAGTGCACTGAGCTTAGAATCAGTTGGGTGTGATGAGGATGATAGTGTTCACCAAAAGGTAAATATAATCCCTATGTAAATCCCTGCTCTGAACAGGTAACCTGTGAATTCAGGCACTACCTCAGCTGAGGCAATGCCTGAGCAAGGACCACACAAGAAGGACAAAGTGGAATATAAAGGCCATACCCTCTACTCTCACACATTAAGAAAAAAAAAAAACCAAACCAACAATCAACCCCCAAAGCTCAAGCTATATGTAAAACCAATTCAGAAGTGCTCTTTTGGTAGGAGCAGGACTGGATGGACTCCATTCCTTCTTTTGTTATAAAAATATGCAATACTGGGGTTGTAGGATCAGTTTCACAGGAGTTAAAACAAAAGGAAAAATGAAAAACATGTTCCTACAGAAAATACACTGCAGCAGACAATGATCACTCTAAAGGACAGTAATTCTTTCATTCTAAGAAAGCAAATGTACTTTTTTTACTAGGAATAAGTGCAACTTGCCAAACATTTCCAATGTTTACCTTTAGAAAGTCAGGTGACAGCCAACATGAACATGAAAAGAGTTGTTTTACAATGTTTTATGAGAGACTTGGTAATAAAGTCTGTGCAACCAAGAACACTGTTCCCATTATTCTACAACACAGGGAAATGTATGCATTCATATTTATATTATGAATATATTTACATTTGTAAATATACTCAGAAAAATATCTTTGCTGCATATTTCTGGAATGTTTTCTATAATGTCAGGAAATGCCTTGTTTCCCAATTAAAATATTCAGTCAATAAGGCTCAGTATTGGAGATGTGCTCCAAATTGAAGTCCCAGCATGTGATTTATTGGTATAACACACAGAACTTCCTCCAATACCTGCAGAATTACAGGTGCTGAATGAACTGGATTCCATCCATTCCACCTCTGCCAATGTAAGACTTATTGCCTCCAGTACTATTTTAAGTGTTTATATTGCCTACTTTTATCAAACCATTTACGAGCAATCCTTTGCTGAATTTAAATAAAAACAAAATGATTTTAGAATATTTTTTTTTCTCATTTTACTTCCTCATGTAGCATGCCCTGACCTGCTGTGTACCTGAAGCCCTGGCTCCATTTTCTCCTGAGCATGCAGCATCAACCCTGTGAAATGGGAGAGACTGCACAGGAGTAAAGAGTTACATGGAAAGCCATCCACAGATCTTTGACATATCCAACTAAAAATTCTTTGTTAAGTGTTTCTTCTTCAGAAGATTTTTCTCCTACACTCTCCAGGGCCAGGAGGCAAATGACAGCATGCCCAACTTCCTGCTACTGCTGTAGGAACTTCAGTTTGCTCTCATACAAATTAAATGCACAAAATTCTCCAGATCTTTAACAGTGCAAAACTGTGGCACTGAAATCTGGGTTACCTTTCTCTGTATTTGACGGTATAAGATTGTTTCATCACTGGTAACAAAGAAAAGAACCAGTTTTCATTCATTTTCAAGACACATGGGCCAAGTTTTGCTCTGTTGTCAAGCTGCTGCTGCAAACACTTCTGGTTTGAACCCAGCTCCTTTCAACTTGCTCTAGACTTTATCCCACGGGCAATTCTCTTAAGACAGTTTGGTTTAAACCCTTTGCCAAAATCCTTCCTAGGAAAAGAGCTCTTATAAATAAACATTAAGTCCAGATACCATGTCTCACATTGTAGACAGACACACACAATACGTGCAGATTATTTAGGTAGAGAATAAATGTATAAACCCTGGTGCTGTTTATTTTTAGCTCTCCAAAAGTGCTGTGACTAAAGAGCTTTGACATAATCAGTCCGAAGAGATAATCCCAGATTTACTGGTTTGGAGAACATTCTTGTATTAGAAATACATCCTCTCTGATTTGTGTGTTAGGGCCAGCAATAAAAAGTGAGAGGGAGTCCAAATCTACCTCTAGGTTTTGTTTAACTGATGCAACTGATTTGAATATTAAAGGAGTATTTGGAAAGCCAGCATTACAAAGTTTAAATGTACAACATTTTCCATTTGCAAATGTTCCTGTTCAAAAGTCTAATTTAACATTTTCAGAGCAATTAGCAACATTTAAAGATTTTTAGGTTTTCAAACAAATCACTGCTATCGGAGGGCAGCCAAATTTATTGCTAGAAAACAGAAACATTTGATCTGGAAATATGTCAGTAGATTAGTCTGTCTTTTTAACATTAGCAAACTGCAGGACAAATTTCAGAGCTTGGGAAAACAAAACATGAGAACAGAGGGATGTTTTGGCAAAGAAATAGTAGCGGATTATTTCAAATGCCATTATAATTACTCTCCTTATGGCTCTTCCTTCTTCACATGGAAAATTGTTTCTTTTAAAACTACAACCTCAGACAATCTTTCAGGAAAAGAATAGCTCAAAATTTCAGATAAAAGCTAATGGAAAAAAATCTGCAGAGTTTTTTTTAGATTTTAAGCATTATCAAGACATCTTTTCCACCTTAAATTGTGCTCTCCAACCAGGGCCAAAATCTGGAGCCTAACAAGGAACTGTGAAGTCTTGCAGACACCACAAGTGCTGTGGGTCTCAGTGCAAGATGTTGCCCTATAAACCTAACATGCATTATTGGAAGTTGGTTTTTTATCCCCCATTTTGACATGAGATGACATTTACAACACCTGGCTCAATGTTTCAACTGCACCAGGGTTCCTGAGCTTTGAAAGGAGCCACCTTGTGCAAGATCCATTTGTTTGGGATCAGTTCAGGAGAGGAGATGCCACCTTAAGCAATTACTCAGTCAAACTCTCCTAGTGAATAGGGACCATTACTCATTAGGGACCAAAAAGGATTTAGCTGTATCTGAACTTAAAATGCCAAATTCTGGCCTCAGATGAGCCCTGTTCTTCTCTACCAAACTGAGCAGTATGGAAGATGAAAGTGAAACTCTGCTTGTGTAAAACAACACAAACCCCATGATATCCTCCTTAATGAGCATGCCCCATAAACTAAATCCATGTAAGCCACAGTAGTAATTTCACTAAACTTTTAATCTGCCTTTGCTTTTTGATTTCCCAATCTTCACTAGCCCTTTAACATACAAGAGTGCTCAGCTGAAGGATATTGATGCTTGATGAAGATGTTCATGACCTCTGCACAAAACCTCTGCAAAGGCCTGGTGGCCCCCAGTGCTGCTGAGAGCCAGGGACACTGCACACCTGAGAGCTTCACCCTTTGGTGCTTCACTGTTGCTACTGCAATAATCATTAAAAAATGCAGCAAACAGCACTGCTAGATGTAGATGCAATGGGTTTGAAGGGAACATGTTCTACACTGTCCAGAAATCTATTCCACATGGTGCTTTGGTAGTTTTCACACTTGAACACATCTCCCAGTGGGAAGGGCTGGAGTTGCTGTGGAAGGAGTGTGTGCCATCTGCCAGAGGGCAGGGAACACCAACTCCTCACTCCCTCCTTACCCACTGGCATGCAGGCCCAGGGCACTGCTGGCTTGGAGGCTAATGAGGGCCAGAGCTCCAGGAAAATAAAGAACAATGCCTCTGAATGAAGATCCTGAAACTTAATCCTTTATGCAGAGGCTCTTCCATCCTCCCTGCCTGCTCTAGCACAGGCTCTGTGTCACTCTGTGCTGGACTCCACACAAGATTTGCTGGAATTACTGCCTTTGGCTTTTGTTTTCAGACCCTTCTGTTCCTGCTCCCCTGGTGCTTGGGACAGCCCTTTGCTTTGCAAGGATCCTTTGTCCCTTTCAAACCCACTGTCCCAAATTTCACACCTCAGAGAAGGCTCTCAGCTCTTATTCTCATGCTTCTCTAAGGCAACTCCCTCAAGCCATGATCAGAATTCCCTGGGCACATTTGGAAATGTTGTATAATTAGAAAATAAACAATCACACATAGATCCTGCACTATAGTGGAGCTGTCTCAGCTTGCAGCAGCATCTTATGGGCCTTCACATCCTGGCAGGGGAAGAGAATCACCCTTCCCTATTAGAGCAGGTCACAATGGAGCAGGAGTTCCAGGAGTTGCTGGTCCCTCTACCTGCTTCTAAATCCCTTCTATTATTCTATTAAATACAATATGGAGCTGCTGGTTCTGCATCTCACACATTTTAGGAATGCACTTCTAACTTTTCTCAGCTTTCCAGAGCCAGTGCTTTTAACACTTTGCTGTTGTCCCTTATGAATCTAAACTTGGAATTCATATTTTGTTCCTTCAGCTCTTGGAGGCAGCACACACCTGCAGAGCCAGCCAAGGTGTCTGTCGTGGCTGGAATCCCCCTTGGAAAGGCCAGGAGTTGGAAAGCAGACACTAAATGCTGTCAAGCACTGGAAAACTCTTGCTATTTTGAAGAGCAAATGCTGGGAGGATCTGCCAGGAATAACTTATTCTGAGCTCTAACTAAAGCATTTTAATTTAGCAGGTAAGCAATTAGAGCAAAATAAAACAACTGAGTGACATTGATGCAAGTATTATCTATCAATCAATCAATCAATCAATCAATCCTGAGAGCATCTGAGGATGACAGATACCAGACACGAATCCTAAAGGCAGCTTGAGAAGGGTTTTTGCACTGCATTTATCAAGATAGGATTATTTGAATGGAAACATTCATTTTTTCTTTCTCCTTTTTTGTTAAAATTCATTTAAGCCTGTACCCTCTTACAAAAGGAACATGCAACCTCTAACAGAACCCCAGGAGATGCTGGGCAGGTCCTGGAAAATATCAGTGACCTTAATTTTACTGGTGTAATAAAATCAAGAGCACTTGTCACCTCATGGAGCTGTGTCCTGAGGCAACATAAATGTTTCTTGTATTTCCCTCTGAGATTGCAGATTTTGCTTGAGTATTAATTAAAGATTGAGGGATATAAAGTGAAACCCCAGAAGACAGTGTTGCTATTTATTCCTTGATTAAACCAATTAAACCCTTGTCTACTCAGAAAAATCTATGAGCCATTTTAGAGGGCAGTAATCACTAGGAAGAAGATTTATCCAGCCAAACAGTGTGTGCTGCATCATTAAAAACTGTCAACAATAAACAAATTGCCCGAACTAAAATAAAGTCAGTAACAACAGCAGGATCTGAGCCAAGGCTGAATCAGAACTAAGGTTTGAGAGACATCCCAGGCACTTCTCAGCTTGAAAGTACTACCTGAAATCTGTCTCCCCCAGCATCAGCCAAGTGCTGTTCCTCTGGAAGTGCTCGTTCAATGTGTGCAGTTACTCACAGTCCTGTCTCTAAGTGAGCTGCATAAGAATTCCAGTGCTGTGTATTTGCAAATGTATCTGAGCACGTTCAAGGCTTTTGTTTAAACTCCTTGTGCACTAAACTGACATGAACCTGGAGCAGCGACTTTGCTCCAGATGAAGCACATCCTAAAAAACCTTGCTGTGTGCTTTGATCTGCTTCTGACAGCCCTCCCAAAACCCAGGGAGCAAAAGAATTTTACTTTCTTGTGTTTTCTCACAAAAGAAATTTTAACAGATGCCTTCTGTGACAGGCCAGAAGCTGGACAGAGTGTGCAGTATCTGTGGAAGCTGAAAGAATGTTTCTCCATTTTGGTTCTTGATATTAAAAAACAAACAACCTCCCAGGAAAAAAAAGATTGTCCAACCAAAAGCAGCTTAAGGTCTTAACATTCTTGTATTACAAGCTCATGTTATCATAAAATCCAATGCCAAGTTTCCTAGTTCTACATCTGAGATTATTTTACTTACAGTCATGCAAAATGATTTCAGTGAGAATCAGAGAAACTGAATTCCAAAAATCCAAGAGAAACATGTCAGGACTAGCCAGATTCACACGGCTTCTTCAGAAGGTGTGTGAACTGATGCTGAGCTGATGGATGAACACAGCTCTGGGTCCCTGTACTTTAAAGAGCAATAATAGCAGATAGCACTTGGTTAGTGCTCAGCCAGTTCTATTTAAATATTTGCCACTTCTTGTGACTATATAACTATTCTTTATTTTCATTCAGGAGAATTTGAGGAGGACAGGGAAAAGGAATTATTTTCAAAAACAACCTCTTCTTTAAATGAAAAGTAAAACAGGAAAAGTCCAAATTTTAAGAGATGGAAAGTAACTGCAGCTTTCTTTGAACTTGGTGGAACCAGCACTGCATGCCTCAAATTACCCATCCCTACCCACAAAACATCAGAGTTAAGATGGGGACACCTACAATGATGACTTGATAACTGCTAATTTTGGTGCAAGTAACTTGCCTACTGCTTTACAAGGAGCTGGGAGCAGAGCTGGCACTGGATTCAGTCCAGGGGAATTTCAATTCCATGCTGAAATCAGTATGGCACATCATGAGTTTTCTTAGTTTGCTGCTCTGAACTGACTGAAAACTAAGTGGATCATAGAGAAATTTACTTCTACATAAGGTCTGCTATGATTTGAACTTAACTGATTTCTTCTAGCAAGGGCCACAACCCTTGCTAGAGATAACCTGCAGATAACCAGGATATTGTAATACACCAGAGTATTCAGAAATTAATTCAGAAATGAACACACTTCAGTGTGTTGGGATTTGCATCCTTCATTTGTAAAGCAGTAGAAATGTGCAGAGAACATTAAGAAAAAGAACAAATTTATATTTTCAAGTTACCATGCAGTAAGTCAAATCAATTGTGATTTATTTCCTTTTATGATGATACCTTTAATGCTGCAAAACATCAGTGTTTATACTACAGAAGTTCTTCATCTATCACACATGCTCTGCTATTCTTAGCTCAGCTAAAAGGATAAACAGTTTCTATGAATGCCCAGTTTTCAGTAAAGTGAATGGTGTCTCTTACCCAAGCAAGACCAAATAAAATAAAATTCTATAGTATCTAAATACAACGTGTCTGCTTTCCAAGTAGAAACCTGATTTGTTAGGCATGATTTTAAAATCCACTGGAACACATCATTTGTGGTTTTTATTAATCTGTATTTTCTAAGTATTGACTTTAAACTTCTACTTAACCTGGAGCAAATTCTCCACCTTCCAATGGAGCACCTGAAGGACACAATACCTCCATGGGAAACTTCTGATTTTTAGATAAATTGCTGAAAGATAACCCTAAACAAAGCATTACTGTTTCCCCTTTGTTGTAAGATAGAAAACATCACAGGCCCTAATACATCTAAGGGGAGAGATCCCAGAAGTTTTAAAATACTTGAAATAAAATATTTGAACTTCTACTTGTCTTTTGTGAAAATTTAAAATAAACATTCTTGAGGAAAATAGCTGTTAATGTAGAATATTTGAAATCTAGTCCTATTAAAATGCTAGAGAAACAGTGTTTACAGGGGCAAAATTCACAGCTGGTCCTTACAAACCACATACATATGCAAGAAGTGGGTGGGAGTAGGAGGGAGCATAGCAAGGGCCTGCCTAATTTTAGGTGCCAGCCTTATGATACAGAGCTGCCATATGTTAAAGGTGAACACAGTGGGAGGATGGAAGAGATTAACTAGAATGGGTTTTCTGGGGAAAAATGAATGCGTCCTAGCTATGGGGCTTTATGCTGTTCTTGTCTGATTTTAAACTATCAGGATGAAACCATTAATTAGCATTATGGTGCCCCCCTGGGAGGGCAGTTCTGCACAGACTCTTTCTCCTATTTGAAAATCAAATCCAGAAATTCCTAATTCACAAAATCAGTTCAGTGCCAGAATGAATAGACACTGTTTGCCGTGCTGGATTTTAGTGCTGGAGCATACAGCAAAAGTGAGATTTTGTTCTAGTGTTGGTTGGTTACAACACTTTGTAAACTCATTTAACACCTGAACTAAGTCTGGGCAAAACCAGCCACATGAAAACTTCAGAAGTGAATAAGATGGCCTTTCCCCTCTTTACAAAACTTTTCCCATCCTAACACCTCCCAGCTGACTGCAAGTGCTCTCACACTCATCTGGGTGTAGGTGATACTTTATGAGGGCTCATTAGCCCCTTTGTGTTTCTGGGACTTACAGATGAAATATCTGTTTGGGACAGAAATGTCTATTAGAAAATCAGTAACTTAAAAAATGCCTTCATCAATCACTTCATAGTAAAATTAATTAATGAACCTTTTTACCTTATTATGTGGGGTCTCTTCAATGCACTGATCCTGCAAGTTCAAGACAGAGAATAGAAAAATGGGGGAGGATCCAGAGGAGGGTCACCAAGGTGATGAGAGGGTTGGAGAACTTGGCACATGAAGAAATGTTGAAAGAACTGGGTTTGTTCAGCCCACTCTTCTCACAAAGATGTTGGGCACAGACAAGGAGCAATGAGCACAAGTTGCTTCAAGGGAAATTTTGTCTAGGGTAACAAAATATTCTTCACTGTGAGAACAACTAAATGTTGGAATGGGATACCCAGGCAGTATAAAAAGGAATGAGATTCCAAATGTAAATTGGTGAGGAAACAGGCACCAGTGCCTTGTTTCTCTTGATGGGGCATGAATCTGGTGCCATGTGTGAATGACTGATGGTATTGCTACGTAAAACCACAACAGTGCGTGTCCCCTCTGTTATTTTAAAGTAAAACAAGTTACCTTAAAACATAGCTGGGCCCAAATTCCACCTTTACTGCCTGGCAGGAGGGAAGTTACATTTGCAGCAAAGCTGATCCCTATCTACTGTTGGAATTTTTGTCCTTTGATAACTGTTAATTTATTTTATTTTAGTAAGACACTTGAACTAGTGTTTTTCCTAGCGCACACTGAGCTGTAACTCAGAGAGGTTTCCATTCCAGTTTGCTGTTCCATAGTAAAGCTGTAAAAATGAGCTTAATGCCCAGTCCAGGCTCAGGTCAGTTTTAGAAGTCTGCAGGGTGATTTCTCACACTTGCAGCACTGACTAGTCCTAACAATCTAGTTGATTGAAAATAATTTACTGAGGCTGAAATGATTTGCTGTATAAAAGTGGTAATTTCAAAAGTTTTCCTGAAGTCAAGATTCATGGACAAGATTCAGCTTTCCCTGGTAGGTACAGGGAGCTGCTCAGCCCGATGTAAATGTTTTATTCATGTCAATTATTCACATAAGTGGGTTTCACTTTAGTGTGTAACACAAGCCAGCTGGTTTGCTTCTTTTAAACTCTGATTTCTCATGCACCTCATATTGCTACACCCCTTCAGAGATATTTATGGAAATTTTACAGCAAGCTGTCTCAAGCTTATGTGCTATTAAGATTCCTTTCTGGGGTGTTTACTGCATTAGATTTATAATGTATAGATTTATGGACTCAGCTACTTGATGGCCCAATAAAGCATGTTGGAACTGAAAGCAACTGCTAATTAAAATAATATTTGATTGTATATTTGTATACAGGAAGTGGGCTAGTGTTGAAATACTCTTAAGCCCCTCATAGCCTTGGCTGGGCTAAAAATGAATGAAAGGATTCTAAAGTAGAATAAAAGGATTGACATTCACAGCCAAAGAGAACAAGAAGGTTACAGCATTAGTACCAGGGCTGTGAAGTATCAACTATTCTGCTAATCCCCATTTAAACAATTAAGATTAAATCCTACTGGAAAGGATCAGCTGATAAGATGGCCCCTCAAGCTAAGTTCCTTCTAGAAAAAGGATCTTTTAAGTGTTGGTTTTCACCCTGAAATCTCCACCATTTGGTGTTAGAAACAAGGGACTGTGCAAGCCGTGCTCCTTGCTCCAAACAGCTGACAGCTGATTTCATATACATTACACAGTGTAGTAAGAGGTATGGATTGCCAGGCATGCAAACAGCCTGGCTTACACTCTGCAAAGGCATTTGGAAACAGTGATGAAAGCAAAACAAGGAAACAGTTAAAAATAATATTAATTACCATAATGTGTTATTGAAATGCTCAGTTAATTCCATTCTAATGAGCTGCATTGAGAACTCTAACACTACTTCAGTGTGGTGACTCCACTCAGAAGTTTTTAGCCAGTGGTCATGAAGGGTGATTTCACACCCTTCTCTGCCATTAAATGGATAAATTTTCCTTGCCTTTCTGCCTCACAAAGACTGACAGGCAGAATTTTTTAGGACAGATTACAGAAGGTAACAGCAATGGAAAACCTGGGTACTGTCACCAGAAGCAAATGAAGAGAGTCACTAACAGTGAGATCTACAAAAATTCCTGAAAAAGCTTTTTCATGTGAACTCCTGAGTTCCAATCTGTAGTTGCAGCAAGGACAAGGTAAGATGCAAAACATCTGATGCTTTCTGCAAATTAGGCTTGCACCACCTTGAGTAGCTGAGATTCTGCTGTTGCTAATAAGCATCTGCTTGTCACATCTGCAATGGTTCAGCATCCAAGTGCAGCTCAGAAAGACCTGTCTGCACATATCCAGCAAATCCAGCTTTCTGATGAGCCACTGAGATACATTACTATGACAAACACAGGAACAAACAAAATAAAAATCCCAGGGGGGATGCTTCAAGAATGTGTCATTTCTTCTGTTCTAATTCTAAATTTTATTTGCTATTGTTGATAGTACCATCTTCAAGCTCATTTTCTAGTCACACAGGTACAAACCCACAGTGTTACCCAAAAAAGAGTCCAGCATCCACCTTAACTTCCCAGCTGTCCTATCATGGCTCCCTGCATGAACAGAGAGCCCAAGGGAACAGTGCTCTATTTTAATAGTTGCTCTTGTATTTATTTCCATTGCTATGAAATTGGCTCTTAATTCACTTTCATTTCCTAAGCTATTTTTCTACTTTGTTTTTTTGTATAAATCTCATGTAGTAACCTACATCTGTCTGAAAATAAAAGGCACCCTTTGATTAGAGCTGGAATGCAGGATCATATACAGTGTGTTTGGAAACCTCTGCAGAAAAAAACATGTCTGCTTTAATACATCTCGCTCGAGGCAGCACGGGGTGAGGCAAGGACAACTGAGCAGTGTGCTTGAAAAAAAAGGAAAAAACCCTGCTTTTCTTGGCCAGTTAATGCATCAAGTTCAGTGTTATTTACGTGACTTTTGGAAGAGTTTGGGATAAAAGTAATTTATTTGCTGCCTTTCCTCTCTTTTAGGAGACTGCAGAATTCCACCTGCAAAACTGTGTTTCTGGCACCTGTAAGAATTAAATACTGTGGAAATTTCAGAATAAATTATTATTAACTAGATCATGATATATATGGAATGGAGGTGAATTATATTTTTCACCATTTCCTTCAGTCTTTAAGAGGAATAATAAAAAATCTCCTATCATATGAATTAATCTTCACTATATTCTAGAAAAAACAGCATACAGTGCAATAAATGTTTCCATTAGTTCTAGGACTGAAAATATGTTTAGTTTGATGTGCTTCTATTTCAACTCTGACCCGTTTTCCCCAGAACTACTCACTTGATAAAATATTTGATTCCATCAGCTGTATAAGCTTCTTCCCATCCATAAGGCAGACCTAAGAGGAGATAAAGAAATAAGAAGTCTCTCAAAACTCAAGTGAAACAGAGAACATAGTTTTGAGATACTGTAAGTTACAATGCTGTCATTTCAAACAATATAAAGTTTATAAATAAATTCCTATTTTTGTAACAGATAATAATATAAACAATACAGTTTAACAAATACTTGCTGTGCCACAAAGCTACTAGCTTTGATGATACATTTATTACCAGATGATACTTTTTGATAAGTATCATTTGATGATACTTCTATTACTAGAACGATGAGTAATACTTCTAGTAGGGTACTATTCTATATTCCTTTAAAAATTAAATTGTCCTAGCAAATCTTTACGTTTTTATAACTATTTATTCAAAACTAACTCTTTGTAAGGTCTGAAAAGTGCTGGAGAAAGAAGCATCAGTCCCTGTGTCAAAATGCTCCTGCTTTTGTGATACTGTACTGTAAAGTACATAATGACAAGTGCAAGATCCTGAACAACTGGGTTTTTTGAGACTAGAAAGATATATAAAATTTAAATATGCAAGATAAATTGTTCTTGAAGTGTTTTGCCTGAAACCCATCTTGAAATGTTAGTGTCTTAGGAGTTAAACTATTTTTGTTCAAGTCCCAGTGTATCTCAAAGACCAGCTCATTAGAACCATCTGTGAGCCTGCTTTTGGTTTAAAACTTTTATTTGGAAAATGTGCTGGACTGCACGCACCATCTGAGCTTTGAAAGCTGCCTCCTCCCAAGGACTGTCCTAAGTGCACATGTTTATTTTTTAATTTCTTTTTTAAAAGGCTGACTGTCTTCTGTTGTCACACCTTTGCCCCTAGTGTGGTTCTTCTTAAAAGTCTGGAGAGGGGTAACTTCAGTTCTCCAGTATAAACAGAGCTCATTACAGCCACTGAATCAGGACTGGGCACACTGGAGCTGGTACAAATCTCCTGGGAAGGAATTATACCTGTAGGCACCCAGTGAGGAGCAACAAGGAACCAAAACTCCAGAACTCAGGAAGGGAACTTGAGAACTGGGAACTAGAACAGCACTGTGATCAGTCAGTACAGCTTGGAAAAGAAAAAACCCATTGGATTCATTTTTTTTCCTATCAGTTTTACCCCCATTAGTCACTTATATCAGGCTTTTTCCCATTTTCAGTTTAGAACAGATCTATACAATCTGTTCCTCAAAACACACTACCCACTACCTTTCAAAGAGAACAATCCACAGCCACTTCCCTTTAAACACAAAGTAGCTGCTGTGTAGCAGCTCTCAGGCTCTGACTCCATTAGGAAGGGAGGAAGAAAAGGATGTTTAAACTATAAATATGCTAGACATGCTCACTGGTTCTTCCTTCCTCTCCCATGAAAAATGGGACCTTTATTCAGCATGGGTATTTTCTGGTTATTTAAATGGCTATGGGATTCATCCCTCAATTGCTTCCATCTGCCCTGGCCTTTCCTTTTTCCTGCATGAAGCATGCATGTCCAAATAAATGACAACGGATTTGCTCAATTATGAGTGAAAGCCCAGCATCAGCTCTGTAGTCACAGAGATCCACTACATCATTTATTTATCAATGATAATTGCACTTTTTTCCACTGGTGATTTGATTAAAATCATGGCCTTTTCTCCTCTTCTAAATGAAGAACTGCACATAGGTAGCAGTAACTAATGTTCTGTACTCTTCCCTTACCCACTGAAGACTTCACTTTTCAAATACACTGAATACATTTGTCACCCAGAAATGGAACTCTGGAAATATCTCCAATGCTTTATTTGCCTTTTTGACTTTGTATGCATTAGATTGTGTGTCCTATCCATTCTTTGTATGCTTCCACATTCCACCTACATCTATGGGGTTTTTAATGCTTTTATTTTCCAAATTTTTTACTTGCTCTCCACTAGGTTTTTAGTGCTGCTCTCTTTATTACTTTCCTTCCCTTTCAGATTTGTACTTCTATTTCTTGTATTTCCCCTGGTAGCTAGGAAGCTCTCATGTTTTGCATCATATTTCCCCAGACATCATCTCCACTTCCTCCAAGCTCACTGTCTCCATGAATCATTCATAAGTTGATCTACTTCCTCCTGTTTTATTTTTTCACACCCTCCAGGGTCAAATTTGTTGTTTGTCCCAGGACTTGCTTTGAAAGGCTGCTAAGCTCTCACCTGGAGTAAATGGGAAGTAAAGGAGCTGAAAAAGTCAGAAAAACAGTCTGAAATATACAGGATTTAGCCTACATAAACTCCAGCAATCTCAGATTTCCTGCATATTTATAATCTCTAGTGTGAACTGCTACAGTCTCCTTGATGAATCTTCATAAATAATATATTTGGCTTCAGTTGTCTGCATAGATCATCTTAAGAAATCACAGATTTACAGTATTTAAAAACTAGTTCATTTCAGCAGAAAATAGAGGGCTTCTTGCTATTCAAATACTTGTGACTATTTACCTTCTGCAAGGTAAAGAAAAGGTAATACTGCAAAAGCAATCGTGCATGCAAAAGGAAGAGCAGTCTCCTGAGAGAGAGCACTTTAGTCAAAATACACAATAACCTACCAGCATTTTGTTCTGAGTATGTGCATTTAGTTAGGGTTAATGCCAAAGAAATGTCTGTAATTCTCTGTGACAAACACAACCAAAGAACCAGTTGCTGTTGTTTGTGCCCCAGCACTGCTGCAGCCGGGCAGGGTCCCTGGGGACTCCTCCTTCCCTGAGCTGCCAGCTGGGATAACCACTGCTCTGGAGTTATATAAAGCTGAGAGGAAATGAAGCCCTCGGGCAAACAGAACCTTCCTGATCCCTGGTAAGTGTGGAACTCATTGATCTTTATCACCTCCTTGGCTTAACAGGACAAAACCTGCACCAGCACTGACACTGTGGGTCCCAGAAAAAAAAAAGAGATGAGCATCAGCCCAAATTATAAACCTGTAGGAAGTGACAGACATGGAAGACTTTGCCTGCAGCTCCCCAGAGAGAATGTGTGTGCTCTCCCTCAGTAACATCACACATGGCATGATCCCTCATGTCTCTAAAGGAAAAAGGGGGAAATACAGGTATTAGGGGAAAAGCCTCATTTTCCTGGGCAGTTATTAAACCTAGAAACTGCAATAATGTAGATGGGTGATTCCCCCATCCCCCAAATAATCTAGTTTAAAATTATTAAAGCAAAAGGTATGTGGAGATCAGCAGATGAAAGTACTAAAGCAGATACAACAGCAGAACATTCAGTTGACTCAATAACTGCAATCCTGACACCAAAATACCGCAGTCTATAAATGCTCTATTTTCCTTAATTTTTGAAAAAAATTACTCAAAGGAAATGAGATATTTAGAGCCTATAGCAAGAATCTCTAAAATGAACGCACTGTGCACTAGGGTTCTACCTAGATTTGCTCTATTTAGATGCTTCTAGATAAGCATGTCTTTAAGTGCTTTCTTTTGGCCTTGGGGCCAGAGTTTAAAACCTTCCTTCCATTACAGCAGGCACCAAACAGCACTGATGAACCTGGAAGGAGTGCTTAGGGACAGCTGCCTCCCAGAGGTGCTAATCTCACCCTAAATGCTCTTCCCGTGAAACATAAACTGATTTCCAGCATTGTTCACACCTCTGTTATCCACCATTAAAAGGGTCTCTGGCTGTGATTCCCTTCCTTTTATGGGTAAACAGTCAGCATTTGGAATGTTAATTCCAGATTAAGGTATGTAGTATCTATCTGCAATGGTAAAGTCACATTGTACACATATTCTGTATCACAATGACCCATTCTTTGATCAGCAATAGAAACGAGGATGTCTTTGTTATATATCCTTTTATGACTTTTTCAGTTGTACATGTCTTTTTTACATAGTAGAGTATGGGCCAGCTCATACCCTTTATTTATCTCCTGAGAATTTATTTGTATTTGGTATCAAGTCTCAAAAACGATGGTTTTTTTTAAGAAACAGGAATTACCTGCCAAAAGGGTTTCTGATACAGAAGATTTGCTAAAGGACATTAAAACCAGTTTTCTCTGTCACTTGATAAATGTGGTTTTGAATTCTGATCTCTTTTCAATAGCCATCAATTTCAGCTCTTATCAACATTTAAACCTTCCTCCAGTGGGTTCAATAATAAAGGAAAAGGTGTTAATTAAGATCCCCAGTGCCTCTGGCTCTTCTGAGCTATTTAAGCAACGCAAAGAGGATGGAAAGCTGAAGGTCTGATTTGTTGGTTCTAAGTTGCCTGGTTTTAGACTCCTGAGTGCTACTGGAATATGGGAATATCCCAGAGACGACACAAGAGGTATCATGGTGTGAGACTAGCAGAGGAACTCCTCTCTGTGACTTGTGGAATTTGACACAACTACAGCAAAAATCGGCAGAGAAATATCCACCCTTGTTCGTCCAGAATGTTCAGAAGGATGCAGGCACAAAATGGACTTTTATTTTTTGAGGCTATCAATAATATAAAGCTGTTTTTAATCGGTAGTATTCCTGCTTTTTTGTGAATTAAATAATGAACACTCAGGTTTAGGAAAACAGCTTTCAGAAGTGAATATGCACTTCTGGCATTTGCTTGTGTGTCACTTCAGATCATTTCAAGTGCTCTTCCCAAAACCAAGTATGTTTCCTTTCATAAATAATACTCTGCTGAGGGGACATTCCATTCCTTTTTTTCACATATCAAATTCCATTTTAAAAAATTGGGTTTTTTTCTTTTGTTTTTGGTCCCTTAATAAAACAAAGATGACTCAGTAGTCTTCTAGTAGAGATATCTGGGAAATAGTAGCAACTGAAACTTCTGCTGATTTGGACTATGGTTGGCAGATTGGCTTGTGTCCCTTCAGTCTGTTCCTAGAAACCAGGCTTCAGGAACAGCATTTGTCTTACTTTGGACATTCGGGGCACGGTGAAAGATGAGCTTGTTTTTTTCCACTGCTTATTAATCATAACGACCCATCTATGTTGGCAAACTCATTAATCTTGGATTAAAACAATTATAACTTAAAATTTAGGAGGAGTTATTAAATAGCTTGTGTTTCATGCTGAAGGATTATATGAACAACTTTTAGATCTCTTCAGTAATTCTGAAATGACAAACTGTTATAAATGTCTTTCTTCTATTCTAATACTCATCTGTGAAAAGCTTGGTACAGTTAATTAGAAACAGTTTGAATACAAGAGCAATTACAATTTATGAACAATGACCAGTCAACCGAGTAAAATTTAAGGAAATAAGAATGACCTCAAACAGCACATGTGGTCAGACATTACTACAGACATTTTCCTTTCCTACCTAACAAGGAAATCCAAAGTCACAACAAACTCTGCTCAGTTTGAAGTTCTTCAGAAATGAGTGAGAGCTACAGTCACCTGAGCAATGAGGTTCGTGCTGTGTCTTTAAGAAGGATAAAGAATTACCTTTAAAACTGTACTTTTTCAGAAGCTGAATGTTGGCAATACAACAGAAAAAAACCCCCCGAAGTACATATTTTTCAGAAAGACTAATTATCTACTTTCACAAAACTCTTAGGTGCTTAACAAGGTAAGAAGCAAACAGAGGAAGCGATGCTCATTTTAATCTGTGCAGGAGGTTAGTAGTAGTCAAAATAATACAAAATAATTACCTCTTGGAAAAAAAGCAATTCTTTAGCAACTTGGATCAAAAAACCCAAGCGTATTTCAATATGCTTCTAATCAACTGGCTTCCAAAGTCTTTCCACATCACACATTTGATGGTCAGATGTTCAAAAAAGGATTTTGAGGAGGCCAAGATACCATGAAGCTGCTTGTCTGTCAGTATTATAACATTTCAGTCATGGGTGCAATACATTTGTTAATGCATTAGCTCAGGAGAGCATAAACCTTCAAAAGTGAGGGATAGTGGAAGCTGGGAGGGATTTCAGACCAGCTTCTTCTGATCAAACACCGGATTTTGTATAATCCACTGGCTCTTATTATTTGCTTTTAAAAATGCATTTAACATACTGATTATTTGATGCTGATTTTTGTAATTTTCACCTACACTGCTTCTTTCTAAAATGCTACTGGCTATCCAGTGAAAATACAAAAGGATGCAGTGATCAACCACTCCAAATTATTCGGCTTACTGTGGTCAAGAATCTGTTGATAAGGTGGAGGCGATACAGAAAAATCAGAAAACTGCAGAATGCAGAAATCCACCTCTTTCACAGAAAAGGCTGCAAAGAAAAAGAAATCACAGCAGTGTTCCATATCCTCCAGTGGCTCCCATCTGTTTTATTTGCCAAGTTAAAGATGTTTTCTTTTCTTTTAGTGTTAAAGGCTTCTACAGCCAAGTCTCAATTAGTGACACAGTGAGAGAAATGCAGTACCCGAGGATCACAGGGCTGGTACTGCTCCCTGCTAAGGCTGAAAAATGGTAAACACATGTTCCCCATTACATTTTTCTCAGCCCCTTCCAATTTTTAAAAAAAATACTCCTTTCTATGAATTAATTGCAAGCTTTTTTTTGCAGTTTCCCACTATTGACTGTTAACACGATGCTGTCCACTTGGGATGAGTCAAGAATGCATTATTGCTTCCATGCTGACTGAACACAGTGCAAGTTACAAAGTAATTTTTGAGGAACATTTGCATAAATTAAATTGAAATTAATTTTGTTTATACCTATGAACCTCAAACTGCTGAAGAGAACACAGGGAACCATAATTAATTCATAAATAAGGGCAACAGTCCTGCACTGGGGAATTTTACACCAATGCCATATAGGCTAAAAAAAGTTAAATTCATGGAAGTACTCTCTGGGGAACATTCTTGTTCTGACTTGGTACAAGCCACTTTCAGATTATTAAAAAGAACCTGGAATAACCCACTCTTATTGCAGAAATTCAAGGCTCTGCACACAGGGCATTTACCACCAGAACCAGATAATTACGAATAGCCTGGAATACTTCACTGTATGTCCCAAGAAATCATTTCTTTTTCCCCAGTTTCCGTCTTTTCTTGCTCCCTTGATTCCTCTGTTCCGGAATTCACCCATCTCCTTCCCTTACTGGATCAACTTCTCCTGTCAGCATCTATTGTGCTATCCACCCCCTTCCATCACTGTCAGCTCCCATTGCTCACTGACGCATGTGATCGTTAAATGCAAGTTTAATTAGAAAGCATTCATTGGTAACAAATTAAAATGACTGCCTAAAATTGGAATTGAGAAGAAATTGTCTGAGATTTAAAAAGCAATAGTATTACATGATATGCCTTTCTTGCTAAGTAATATCTCACTTTTTTTGCACTGATGATGAAATTAAACTGCAGAAGGGGTTGGCACGAACCACCTACAATAGAGAGACAGAACCACTCTCTGCTCAGCTCATCTCACAGCAAAGACTGACCAAAGTAATATTTTTTCCTTTTGAAGCAAGAATTGTAAGAATACATCAACTCAAGACATCCTTTTAGCCTGATATAAAAAAGCCTTTAGCTACATATAGGTAAAAGAAGGGTTTTTAGAAATAATTTTAAACATTTTAGAAATGATGTTAATAGTTCTTAAAATCTAAGATGGATTTCCTTTTTTCTCATAAATCCGAAGGGGGGAAAAAACCACTAAGTGCCTCCATTTAACATACTGAACTTTACCTGAAGTGTAAAGGTAAAATTTACGGTGAAAAGAAAATTTCTGTTACCAAACACATTACCCACAGCAATCACTAATGCAAGGCAAAAATCTCCCTCCTTAACTCCCAGTTAATGATCCATATGCCTCATGCTATAAGGTAACACAGCTAGTGTGAGCCATACATACATTTTGTACCTCTTTTAGGTCTCCTTTACAAGCACCAAGTAATTATGTTTTCCTCTAGCAAATTCTCCTTAAAACACACTTTTAAAAAAGCTTCCTCTCTCATTCTTGGCAATCAACTTTCCTTATACTTCTTTCCATTTAAATGAACACACTTGTGTGCCGTATATGTCTGAGGAACTCTGCTGGCCCTCAGCTTCTCACTCCTGCCTACTGAGGAGAAGTGAAAAAATGTGACAACTGCAGGAGCTGACAGCAAAGCCTACGAGCCCTCTGAGACAAGATGAGCCCTGACAGCTTCAGCACACACTGATTCCCAACAAAGGGAATGCTGCTCATCCCCCTTCCCCTTGTCAGCATGAATCCAGATCTCTCAGGATGCTCAAAGAAAATGAACTCAGCACTGCCTGCCAAAAGCACACACAGTGCTTTGGATCAGCTCCACTGCAATGGTCACTTTGGTTTTGGTCACCTGAAATGATGGCACAGGCGCTCGCTGACACCCAGACCCACAGGGAGACACTGGGGTATCCACCTCTGCCCACTACCAGCTGGCTGAATCTGAGCTGTTCCTGCCAGTGCAAACAGGAGGATGTCAGACTTGGATCTGGGACTGACCCCTCAAGGATAAATTCCTGTCTCACCAGGGTATTTTCTGGCTTGCAGACACTGATCTGGGGCCGAGACCAATTCCTGCCTCCCCTGGTATTTTCTCCAACTTGGGAACAATTTGCATCTCTGTGCCACAGAATTTCAAAGTTTGTTTCCTCCTTTATGTCAAAACACCATGTTATAATGAAGGATTAATATATCAAAAGTCTAAGCATTATGTCAACAGAAATTAATAGAGAGACAGTTTAGGAAGTATTTACCATCCAGTAAAATTGTTGAATCTGGAGAGTTTTGACTTCAGTCTCCATAGTTACCAAGAGCAAATACAACTTGTATGGGAGGAGGCACAAAGTCAACTAATTTTTTCATAGAGGGGTCACAGTTTGAATGAAACAAGTCCGTAGACTTTTAATGAAGGGTTTTTTTTTCGGAGATTGAAAATGCTGGAAATTATCCTAATGAGACTGCACTAATCTTGTTAGGTCATCTGTATTTTAAGATATTATTATATCACTTGTTTTTCATTGTTAAAATGTTTTGATTTGAGAGTCAGGACAGGCAGTGCCTATTCAAAAGCTGACTCATCTTTTCTCATTAAAGGTAAGTGAATGGAGAGAGAATAATTTGCTTTTCTAGCAGCAACAACAGAGTTCTGAAATCTAGGTCACATTAAAGAACTGTCTTGAAATACAAGCTTTAGACGCTGAATTGTGTTTTTCCTTGCTGTGAAACATGGGGATTAGCATGCATATTCAATCACCAATAAATCAGCATGTGACTTGTTCATAACTGATATTTAAATGTATTTTCTGATTTGATCAGGGTCTAAAATTATTCTGTCTTTATTAGTGTCAGCTTTTATCTGGCTTCTCTGCTTGTCCATAATTACTGTAATGTTCTGATACTCGGACACCAAATTAAATAAGCAGGGTCTAGTTCCTGGGCCCTGTAACAACACCCCCAAGTAAGGCCTGTTAGGTGAAAAGAATGTCATTCCTCACTTACACTCAACAAAACGTGGGTTTAGTCCAAGGAAGGGGAGCTTGGGGATAATTCAGGATTTAAAACCCATTGGTAAAAGGACCTTTCTTTGAAATGCCATTGAAAAACAAGATTAGAATTTAGTAAGGGCTTGACTAACTGGATCAGATGTCTGAAATAAAGAGGGTGCAGCTGGATAAAGACAACAACAAAGTGTTGTATTCAAGATGTGGATAATCAGCTGCCCAGAGGGAAGTGAGCACACCCAAATGCCTTTGGTTCTGGGAGTAGAAGAAAGTCCAAACTTCACAGGAACCAGTAACATGGAGCTACTGGGGAAAGGAAGCACCATTTGGGACATGGTGTGAGCTCATGTTAAAGCAAACAAGGTTATTCCATTTTTGTCTCCTGCAGGAAGCTCTCAAGTACAGAACTCAATATAACTTTGACAAATTGGAGAGAAGTCAGAGAAATGCAAAGGTAAGGAAGTGGCCAGGAGAGATGTGGTGTAGAGAAAAATTCAGCAAACTGGTGTCATTCATTTGGGGGAACAGCAAACAGGGTGGAGATGCCACATGGTCTTAAAATATTTTAAATGCTGCCACTAAGAGGAAGTAGTGGGGTCAAGACAAGTAGTAACAGGCTTTAACCACAGTGAGGAGGATTTAAGCCAAAGGAAAAGGTATCTAGGGGCAAAGATAATTAAGGATAGCAATAGCTGGCCCACAGAAGTAGTGGGACATGCTAGACAAATACCTGTTTGAGCTAATAATAATTTGTGTTGCTGGAGGCACACAGATGCATGGTCTAATTACTGCAGGTACTTCCCAGCTAAATAGTTTCTGATGCCTTGTTGGCAAACTACTGAGTGCTACTTTTCTACACTTTTGTGTAACTTACATTGTATGCAGACATTTGTTCTGCTTCCCATTTGCAAGGCATTTTTATGTCTTGTGTTCATGGAGGTGATACATTTTAATTATATTATGCACCAAAAATCTCCTCTCTTGTCTCCTTTAAAGTATTTCTTGTAAACCCAAGGCAATCCTGGCCAGAGAAACAGGGTTTAGGGAATGTTTTTAAGGCTCATCAGACAGCACTTGTATTCACACCCCAACATTAACACTAAAACTGAACAAAAAAACAAAACCACAGTGAAAGGTGAAACAGCAAAAGGTGTTTTTTTGGATCTTGTTTTCTTTTTTGTTTTTGGTTATTCTGCATTGTTTTTTTCTGTTATATTTTTTTATTAGCCTTGATTTGGCTGCACTGGTATAACTTATTTCTGTAACATTATAGCCACTGCTTTTAAGTACAGATAAGCACTTAAATATTAGTATTTCATCAGTGATGATGCTTACAGCTGGGCAGCCCAATTTTTTTTTCGGTGTTTTTTTTTTTTTTTTTTTTTGAGTCAGGGATCACCACCCAACATCAAAACCTCTCCCAGATTATCATAATAAATCTTGCAATTGAAAAGAATATGAAAGAGTCCAGGTTCTGCAGACAAGCTGTAAATCAGTCATGAGACTTTTGCAGCTCAGTGGCTGATAACCCAGTACAGCCTGGAAACCACAGCTGTAAGTCTAAATCACCTAAAAATATGTGGATAACCACACAATATGAAATTAATGTGGATCCAGCATACAGCACTGAAACTTTGCATCAGACCTACAGTACTGAACTGCAGCAATTACGATAAAGAAGGCAAGAAATCAACTCAGTAAAATGTTCTCAGAAGCCTGAAAGGGCGCCTATGGCTGTCTGTGCTTCCTCATCAGTCATTCCTTCCCTAATGAAGATTTCCAGGTCAGACAGTGCAAAGGTGCTCCCTGACACTGTTTCATAGTCCAGGCATTTTTGTTCAATGAAAAGTCACTGCATAAACATCACACACAGTAATGATAAACCAGAAGCAAAGAATTTTTGCAAGTCACTAATAAACCTGACAGTTGCCAAAGGCTGCTGGAGAATAGCATCTCTAGTGTAATACTAAATTTTAGTAATTGTAGGATATTGTCCAGGAAGGGAAAAAAAAAAGCTTCTTTCAGGATTTCCTATCAATAAGACACTTAATCAGAAAAAATGTAAATATTAAATTCAGAAGACTTTTGTTAAATCCTTGAGTTTTTGTAATTCTTACCTATGAATGAGCAAGTCAGCTGCTTCATTACTCAAATTCCTTTAAAAATAATTTAAAAATAATTTAAATAATTTTAATAACATTTGTATTATTATTAAAATAATTAAATAATAATATTTTTATAATTTATTATTATTATTTCATAATAATTTTAATCAAGGTGTAGGAATCATGTCAGTAAAGCAGTTTGTATCAGATTTACAGCCTGGAGAAAGAATGGACTTGTCTCAGAGGTTTAGTGCTCCCTTTTCAAATTAGTTTTTATACACACTCAATTTCCTTTATATCAGAATTATTTTCAATACTGTACAGTATTACATTTCTTAGTTGCAACATTTATTTTCTGTTGCAATTAAACATATTCAAATTCTTGGACATATTTTCTTTTTGAAATTACAGTTCTATGAACACTGTCAGAATTACAACACTTTTTTTTTTTTTTTTTTTTTTACCACGTTACCAGGCAGGTAAAATTGGACATTTAAATGATTTCCAGAAAATTAAAAGTCTTGCTGCAAGTAAACAGTTATGTAGAAAAAAGCTTTTGCATTCTTGACTGCATCCTTGTAAAATGATATTAAATATGATTGGATTTTTTTTTTCCTGAGGATTACAGAAGCCATTTTCCTTCTTATGCAACTTTGAATTTTAATTTTTATGCAAGTATGTAAGTTGTTCACCTTTGGGTTTCTTCCTGTGATCTGATTTACAATGAATCTAAAGAGTTGCAGAAAAGCTATCAAATTTTTAATGAAACATTCCCATTTTCAAAATAAGGCAAAAATTTAACAAGGTCTGTAATATAATGTGAAACTGACCCACTTCTCATCTTGTATATATCTGATGTTTATTGTAAAAATTAAAATAATTAATTCTGAAATTTCTAGATTTTCTTTTCAATGTCAACTCAAATAAGATTCAATAGCAAAAAGTTCATTGAATAACTTAATATTATTACTTTTGACAAAAATGAAACTCTCTTCCCATTAAGTATTTTTGTTTGGAGGGGAAAAAAAAATCAACCTTCAGGTTGATTTTGTGAAATTTTACTTTGAATAAAACAGTTGATAAATTCTCTTTTGGGAAAACTCATTTCTTTCGTTGTTGTTAAAAGTTTCAAAGGAATAATACATATTAATGTCACTAAATTAATATTTTCTAGTGGAAGCACTGTCTCAGCTAATGTTTAGCTGCCAAATATAAGCTTTTAACCTTTAAAGCACACAGCAGTGATATTAATTTTTTTGCTAGCAAAAACTATTAAAAAGGGAGCTGTACAGCTGCGTTCAGCATATACTCTGTATAATTTATCAGGGCTCTTCTATTTCTGATTTCAGTAATTCACTGAAATATTTATGGCCTTGCCAGAACAATAAATACACAGAGTTATCTCTTTAGTTGTCATTATGCTGCTCCTTCCCAGGCAGCTCTTCCAGAGGGGAAGGACAGGTACAGTTCTAGTTCATCAGCCGAAAGAATGTCAGAGCTATTCCCTCAATGCACACTCCTCCCACAAACTGGACCTTGCAGGAAATAATTTTGCCTAATACTAGAAATACAAGATACAGCATCTTTAATATCAGGAGCCAAACTAACAGGAGTTAACCAGGACATGCCTGTCCATGCCACAGTAACAGCTGGATTTTGATGTACAGGCAAAAGGTAAAGAGGGGAGGGAGAACAGCTGATACTCTGGCTGATGAACTACAGCCAATTACCTGCACAAAGTTACAGCACTGCTGTGTTCAGAAAATCCAAGATTCAAGAACAAAATAGCAAAAATTTATGAATAAATAATGTATAATAAATGTATAAATAAATAGCATTTTTCTGTTGTAATAGACAAACACATCAGGCCTGCAACAAACAAAAGAAATATGAATACTTAATAATACTGGCCCTTTTCAAAATAGCAAAATTGTTATTTGTGAAGCCTTGCTACAGCTTAGTTATTTGTGAAGCCTTGTTACTCTATAGCTTAGTTCCACCCACACTGTCAAAAGAACAGGAAGGGATAACTGATACTTTCCAGACTATGGAATGGTTTTGGCATTTGAACACATTATAGCTGAAAAATCCCTAAATTGAAGAAATGGATAGATACAATATTTCAGCTTTTAATGCCAAAGATCTAAGGCATTGCCCAAAATCAAAAGCAATTTTAACCATCAAGAGAACAGGCACTAATGGATGCTGACCAGCTGCAGTTTCTATTATCTTCTTTTATCTAGTCAGCATTCAAGGAAAATGAACATAAGATCCAGGCAACTAAACTTCTGCCTGTAGGATCTTCAGAATCAAATGCATAGTGACCGGCAAGATCAATATGAGTAAATTAATTAGGAGTTTTGGAATCTCTATTAATTTGGATATCATTTGAGTGAACTTCAGCATGATTGCCTCATGTCAGATCCCAGGTTGAGAGCAAATTATGGGAACGTGATGGGATAAAATAGCTCAAAATTCAGTGCTTGAGTTCCCACTGAGTGGAGAACCTGGCTTCAGAGCACTTCCTGGATGTGGATGGTTGGAATTGTGTCAATTACAGCAAGACTGTATTTTTGGACAGAAGTGTCAGAGGCAGAGGGAGGAAATCAGCAGCCAAAATACTTGAAAGCTGTGTTATATGAGTGCCCATTTCAAAATGCTGATTGCCTGCTCTTTGATGAGGAGATAAGTATGTTCCAGGGTTAATCAGATTTTGGTTATTACCAGTACCCAGTGTATTCCTTTTCTAAATTTTTAATAGAAAAGAAGAAAATGCTATCACTATTCTTTGTAGCATGATTTGCACCATATGGTCTACTAAGTGCAGGCAGCAACTACTTTTAAATGCTGCAGTTCTTCACTGAGGCATTATTATCCTCTGTATGATGGAAGTAATTTCAAGTGTTCAGGAGATGCTCACATTCTGCAAAGCAGAACGGCGTCTCAAGGCTTGGCTTCTAAAAAGAGCTTACAGTCCTTAAAGAAGATGAAGAATGGCTCTTTCAAGGGATGAGCCTGATTATTCTGTTTATTACTTCATTATTTGCATTTTGAGGTCTGGAGGATCCTGAAGCAGTAAGCCCTGGAAAACGAGCTGTTGTTCTTTTTCCAGAGTCTTCGCTTGAAGAATCACCAAAGTGCCTTCACAGAGCTGTCACTCAGCCTGCAGAGCTGAAAGCTGATCTGCAGCAGTATCACAAGGCAACATATTCTTGAAGATTTTCAGGAATACACCAAACTTCTTCAAGCCTCTTCCCTCAGGCAAAATATCAGCTATTACAGAAGAAGGGGATGGTTTGTGCGGATAACTTATAAATATGTCATTTTGACCTGGTTGTCAAGGAAGATTTTTTTACAAAGGAAGCATTTTTCTGTTGGAAAAACACTCTACAACCTTTTCTTGGCACCCAGACTTTGTTTCACATGTATTGTAAATGAATCAAAGAGGAATTTTGGCTGGGGCTCCTTTACTTCGTATTTACAAGAATGAAGCAAATAATGAAAAAAAAGTTCTATTTAGAAGGTAAAATGTATTACAAAGGTTTCCCAGCCAGACATTCTGATCCACTGAGTAACCTGAAAAATATTAACTCCAGTTCTCTCTCTAAGAATTCAATAACCAATTATTATGCTGTGGACACCTTCCTGGGAAAAGGAAACCCTTCAGTCTGCACTGTAGTCTCTATTACACTTTTCTCTTTGATGGATGATATTTATGAAATACACATACACAAGAGCCCCCTTTCTATGACAGTTCATCTGCAAGAAAACTTCAGATCACATGGAAAACATTCAGTGAGAAGCTGGCAGAGATCACTGCAGACAGAATGCTATTACATAGTTCCTTTGCCTTAACTACTTTTTTTTGGAGGGAGAGGGAGAAAAAAGCCAGTGAGGTTTAAAGCTTTAATCTCATACCCAAGCTTGTCAGAGCCCAAATCTATCTGTAATGCTCTCCAAATCAGAATGAACTCAGAAAGATGACGTTCAATCTTTAAATCCTTCTCTGCAGACCTATTTTTAATTCTCAGGTTCATAAAATGGATCCCTGCTGTGGCTCCAGAGCTTTCTAGCATGTATTCTACCTATTATGTTTGACATAACCACATGTTAGAATTCAGCTGCATTTAAAACCAAAAGTTTTCTTTGCACAATTTTCTGTGTAGTGTAATAAGACCAATTCAGTGTGACAGAACTATGATTATCATTGGTGGAAAACCAATTATCTCCTCTACTGGTCACTGTTATTCTTTTCACTCCACCAGTAATTCTAACACTAATATTCTGGACACTCTTGAACAAATTTTATCTTATTTTGCTTTCTTTGCCATGGAATGAGTAATAAATTAATGTTTCATAAATAACATCAAAAAACTATTTTTCATATCTTATTTTCTCAACAACCATTTTTTCAGTCTCTTTCTAAATTAATTCCTGAACAGTCAAAACTATTCAAATATTTGATACAAGAATTAAGGACAACCATAATTAACCACCTTTCCAAAACCTCCTGTGACGTACCATTTCTGTTCCATTTTTGTAAATCAAAATTGGATTAGAACTGACATGCCTGCTCAACTATAGGCAAATACCATCAAAATACACAATCATTTCAATGATCTGAACCAGGAATTATATGATAATTCAAACCTGTTTCTTAGATTTTCAACTGATGCAGTTTATTACAGTTACTCTCATGAATTACCATCATTTTCACCAATGGGAACAGCTTTCTGTTCATGACCTAAGGACATACATGGATATCTCCAAATGGAACTGTTGCCTACATTCACTCCCTACAGCAACACATCTTCATTAAAACACTTTGATATATGTTCATGTAAATCCAGCAGAATAACATTTTGTAAATATTCCAGTATGAAAAACAGAGCATTAAAGTAATGAAATTCTGCTAGTTTTACATGATTCTGGTAATCTTCATATCCCTCACTTTGGCATTAATTTTGTGCTGTAAGTTTTCCTGTGAAGAAATGTACTCTGGAATAACTTTATATTCTAATTATAGTTTGATGAAGATGCTGCCTGAGCTGACAGTGAAACTGCTCTGTCCTTCCATGCTAGGAATGATTTATTCAGCCAGTTCACATCCAATTTTAAATGAAATTATCCATCTTCTTGGCTGATGAACTGATACCAGATTTCAAAGCACACAGAGATGGACACACTCACTCACAATCTACTTCCAAAATGGCACGGACAGACTTGGCAAGGTCCCTGGCATCTGCTGCAAGAGCTGCTGTGACAGTAGGTCCGACCCTTCCCAGCCGAGCCAGAAGTGCTTTAGTGGACAACGTTCTCCTGTCACTAAGATAATAAAAAAATAAGTGTTTATTTGTAATATGATAAAGGAAACTGCTCCTTTTAATAAGGTAAACTGGTTTTTCTAAAGTGGTTTTGTTCTCACTGTATGAACAAAAAAGAGGCACGCTCTCAAATCAGTGAGTTAGCCCCAGCAGCAGTCCTGGCTGAACAGTGAAGGTATTTGGAAAGTTCAATTCAAATAACATTCAGAACTCAAAATGCAGTGTCAAGGACTCGGAGGGTGTCAGGAAAGGAACTTGAATGGAATTTTCATACCAGCATTTAAGAAGGGACACTGCTTCATGGGACTCAACTTTTATCTTCTCTGCTGTTAGTGAGTCAGTTTGTCACCTTGGCTTAGTATTTGATAATTAATCCGTTCACTAAAATAAATTCTGTGAACTTCATAAAACAGACAACATCATTGTTGTGTGCAGTGCCAGTGGGAACTGCATCTCACTGATTATCTACGATATCCTAGTTGGTCTGAGCCTGCCTAGGTATTTTGAAATAAAGTTCCAGTTCACTTCACTTAAATACATTTAATTTTCTTGAGAGCTGTATTGAAAAAAAACTGCAGGAAAGAGACTGAACAATTTTACTATTACATAAATATTAATGACATGCTATCTGCGATATATAGGCACAATCATGCCAATTTTCTGAAGGACCAAAGGCTGCTTAAATCTTCTTGAATATTCCCAGCAGCTTTTTAAACAAGAAAAGTAACAAAATATAAATGGATATACATTTTATAAATTTATTTATATGCTACTGCATTCATTGTGATGCAAAATCCCCATGGAAAATCTAAAAAAAAAATTAAAAAATTATAACCCACTGTTACGGTTCCTTGCATTTTAAGTAATCATTAGTACATTATAATTACTTTATGGAAACATCCAGACAATCATAGCTATGTAATTACTAACTGTTTTAATTTAATTCAGAGGTTTTTAATGAAGCTGTATCCTGAAAGCCTAATTTATAATTCACGCCATTTCCTCTCCTTCAATAAAATGACACTCAGAACTATGCAGCAAAAGTATAGAAAAAACTAGCTACAAGGCAGTTCTTTGAGACTTGGAAACAATAGTAGAGTTTTTCATTATTAACATTGCCATTTCATTACCTTAAAATTGTTGAGGAAGTAGAGTTATCCGAAAGTATTTCATGTACAACCTGTTGGTCATAGTCAAGAAGTTAACAGTTTATAAATCAACACAGTCAAAAAGTTAATACCTTATAGTTTGATCTTCTATTTGGGGGTGGGGGACTTGATTGGCAATTAAATAGTCTAGTGTCTCCCAGCTAGAAGCACAAAAGTAAAAACCAAAATATTATAACCCCTTTAAATGAAGTAAATATAACACTATCCCTTTTTTTGTTGTTGTTTCATAACATGCTAAAGAATTATCAACTATTAGCTTTTCTGCCTTTTTCTTCTGAGGAGTTTCACAGAAATTGATAGAGTTCAGGTGGAAAAAAATATGTGATTATTTTCATTTGTCCAGTACAGCAAAACCCAAAGATTATGTAAACCTCTAGATGGATTTGCACACTTACACATCATCTATATTTCTAGGAATGAAAGGATCTCTGCAAACTGGTTTATAGCCATTTTACTATGCTCATTCCTCACAAACATCAACAAAAGAGACAGTCTTTCCAAATAAGATACTGTTAAAAATGAAAGGCAAAGTTACCTCTACAAATTGTAGCAATTTTTCAGTGGCCACCTCAAAGGTCTTCCTGGCCGACTCGGATTTCCGCAGCTGGCAGTCAAGCACTGTAACCCTCTTTCTCAAGTCGTGAATGCTCTCCTGGGAAAAGTATTTTAAGGTTTTTATTCTAATAATTTTCCTCCCATGGTTCACACAGAGACACAGTGTGAACAGAGTGTTTGGAATGTTTAACATGCTCTTTTCTACATTTCTGTAAAACATAAAGCTGGAATGCCTGAGCAGCTGGCAAATCAGCTCCAAACTGCAACAGATTTTGGCAAATGATAGAAAGGTAAATTAAAATTCAAAGATAACAACAAGGATAGGGCTGAAAATTGAGAGAGTTTGAACTGACTGATGAATGGATCAAAAATACCAACCTGATGGTGACACTATCTCAGCAGGGTGCATAAACAGCCAGAACAAACTCAGTCCCCTAGTTTGCATCCACACATCCATCGGCCAACACAGTAATTATGGCACATCTTGGAGGAAATTGCCCCCTAGGATGTCTCTGCATGTACTTGTATAACCTATTGATCAGTGTTATGCATCCCTCCCTCCTTCAGTACAGAAGATGTGAGCCCTGTTAGATCCAGCTCTGGAGGCTCTGGGTTTCATTAGAGTTCCTAGCACTGTTCCTGTGACAGGACCATGAGTAAAGTCCTCACGTGTACCTGGGCATGTCTGTTTAGCACAGCTGTCTGCTGGACACAAGATCTAGAAAGATCTCTCCAAAATACAGAAAAGGCACTGTAGTTAAAAATAAAGCTTTTCATCACACTGCAGGTGATCATTCTGAAAACCTACAACTTACTCTAAAACCCTTACAAAATAATCACCAAACCCCACTTACTAACTTTACTGGAAGCAAATAATTTGTCTGCATACACTGTACAAAGCAGCAGAATCGTCATCCCCCTGAATGTCAAAGAATCTGTTGATTCAAACACCTTTTTTTGGTAATTTCACTGTAAACTCTGGAAAAGAAGCTGGTGAAAGAACTCACTCTTTCACACTAAAAAAGTGAGAGGGATCAATCTGATTTTTATTTATGCCTCAACATATGTTATATTCCATTTAGTGAGTGTGTTTTATGGGGAGATTTACTCATGCATTAAAGAAAAAAAAAACAGGTGTGATCCTGCCTAAAACTTGGCTCCTGTAACTGACTCCCCTTTTACAGCAGGATGGGGAAAAAAGGCTATAAAATGGAGTTGGCACCTACTTGATACTGCTTCTTTTGGATAAGAAATGCAGAGATTGAAATCTCCACACAGATATTGTAGTACTCAGTCAGAATTTCAGGAACTCAAGCTAGAATCTCTGGAACAAACCTCCTGGAAAGCAACCCACACTGATGAATTTCTTAAAATTTGCCTATTTATAGAAGTCCTAGAAAACAAACAGTGATGCAAGAACACCTGACATAAAAGATGGAGCATCTCACCCAGATGTTCAGAAAAAACACCCAGGGTGTGATTCACCTCATCACTCACAATCAGATAATTGGAATTCCTCCTGGGAGCCACAGGGACTTCCTAAGCTGTTCTCTGCAAGCTTGTTTACCCCAGAGCTTCACTTTACCTTCTAATGTCTTGAAATATTAAATTAATTCTCAGGATGAAACAAGGCAACATTTCAGTAGGTTTTCTTCACCAGGTCATATGCACATTCATTTTTCATGAGAAAAACAAGGTAACCTCGCAAATGCCAACCTGCTCGCACTTGTTAAAACTGTGTCAAAAACACAGGTCAGGAGTTATGAAAAAAATTTTTGAAGTGCATCAAATATTTTATTTCTTAGTCTGTTCTGAAATGCCTTGCTGGAGATGAAGTAGACTTAAAATATGAGGCTCAATTAATTTTTTTTTGCAGGATTAGTAGCATTCAAATGATTACCTTGATTACATCTAAATTTACTTTGCAACAGGACTGGACTTTACATGGTTGTTATTTGCCTAACAGAAACATAAACCTGAAGGCCATTTTCACATGAGTACAAAAGCATACAAATTTATGCAAGGTGTACTCTTTAAAGACAATATATCTGCAGCCCAGAAACTATTCCATGCTTAATGCTTGAGATGTGCCATTCTGACCTATAACCCACATATACTAGAAGCTCCTGTTTTTCCAGCCCAAAGATGTCTGGATAAAGGAAGCCTTGTACACTTCACATTACCCTCTTCAATCCACATCATCCCAGTTATTGAATAATAAAAGACAAACAGTGACCTACTTTAGAAAAGCAGATGAAAAGAAAATGAAAACCAGATACATGACAACAGCAAGGAAACCATGGTAACTCTGACAGGCTTTGCTTACTTTATTTTGGCCAGAATGCTCAGTGAGCTGAGCCTTCAGCTCTCCAATTTCAGCCTCTAAGAGGCGAATCACCTCTTCATAGTCCAGCTCCATCCCCCGGGCCTGCCTCTGAGCAGCCTCTGCAAGGTGAATTCTGCTGCGCAGGGCTCTTGTCTCCTCCACAGCTGCCTTGGCTTCCTGCAGATTATATAAGTCAGTGGAGAAGTTACAACTCAAGCTACCAAAAAAAAAGAGCAGATTTAGCTCACAACTACTGCAGTTGGCATCAGGGCTACCTGTTAGTGTTCATGGTTAGAGGGCTCAATGGCTAATTTTTAACACTATGATGTGCAAATGAAAACCAGGTATGAGAAGAGACATAATTTTCCTAATAAATTAAATAACAAGTTCTATAATTACTGAAAATCTACTTGAATAAAAGGCTTTCTTGAAATGCACCAGATGCTGTTGATCTGCCCCATTGCTTTCACGCCAAAAAAGTACCTTAATGAGATTTTACTTCATTTTATTTTTATTGCATGAATTCACACTCTAGTCACAGCTCACACATCATGTAGATGGACTTTTAATACAAGTAATTCGGTCCACACTCTTTTCAGAATCAGTGCTTTTTTAAAAAGTCTATTTTTCTGCCTCTTTCCTGGTCCTATTATGTTCCTAATATCCTGGATTATCACAGAAGAGTGATAGATAAAACTTTATATATATATATATACAGAAAATAGAAAATCAGAAATTGTTACCTTTTAATTCAGCTAACGTAATCCCTAAATGTTGCAAAATCTCCTTTCAAGAAAGATATTGCTCAGTTCATTTTAGGACTGAATATTAATTTAAATTAACTGATTAGTAAATTAGAAAGCCAAACTAAAGGTCTGTACAATGGAGTTTGTTTACATTCATCTAGGAATAAAACAAACAAACTGCTCACCAAAATGGACAGGCTCACTGGCACCAAAATCACTGAACCTTCTTTTCCCTCAGCTATTAATTAATCTGTAGGAAAAGTCACTTTATATCAATTTTCTGAATAATTAAAGTTATCAGATTTGAATACACAAATTCACAGAGCTAGAAGTTTTTTGTAGAAGTTGCTCAGTTAATGATACTTAGGTGAATATTCTATTCCTGGTCTACCTATTACATCTTATAATTATATCCTGGTTGGGAACGGAACTAGAGGGAAAACAGGTGGGTGCTTCTCCTCCCATAGAGGAGAAACACACTATGACTCTTTACCATAGGGAGGAAATAACCTTCTAGAAGCTAGGTTTGAAACTGCTGTTTCTAAAAAGCCTAGATGACCAAATCTTCCTGTTTTGTGGAAGAAATTGCATATAAAAGGTGTCATAATAGAAATGTCTAGAGAGGTCAGTTAAACTTAAAAATGCAGATTTAATTCTTTCCTAACAGAGAAGCATTTGTCCTGTACAATCAATATCCTTCAAGGTAGGTTTTCCTATATTTTGTGATAATGTTCTTTCTGTAAAATGCTCTACCAATCTCAGCTTCATATGACTTTTAACCTCTACACTGGTAGTCTTAATAGACAATACATTCTGGGCCACAAATCAGTTAATCTCAGTGACATAAAACCAGTACATCATCTTCCTCATCTTTGCAATATAATACCAATTTGGACAATGGCCAGGGACATCCTGGTCTCTCAGAAAACAGAGCAGTGGAAGTAACCACACATGTAGAACAGCAACACCATTAGCGAACACAGATGACATTGGTGTTGCATAATTTAGAGGTTTCTGTTACAGGGCACAACCACTAAGCGATCCATTTAAGTGACCTTTAATTTGACAGCAAGTAGAATGATTTTCTTTTTTCCTTTGGAAGCATTTAGGTGAACTACACAAGGACCAGCTGCACCTGGAAGCACAGACTCATCCCAAGCTTATTGCTCTGTGTGTGTTTTTCCTCACGTTGGTGTCACAGTTGTGTGTTTACAGCACTAAGAGCAGTGTGAGGGTCATTACTGCTCACACTCCCTGAAAGCACAGCAACCACCCCACCCCTCCTGCAAGCTGCTCCTGGCACTGCTTTTTCCTAGAAACAATTCAGGGAACACAGGGACTTCTAGGAAGTTATCAACCTACAGAGGTAGAGGTCAAATTACTGCCTTTGGGGAAGGCACTTTCTTGCCAAAATGAGGCAACAGCAAGAGGAGCTGGGTCCTGCTGCTACAGAGGATGAGTTGGGAGCCTTCAGCAGCAAAGGCATCCTTGGGAAACAGGCTGGAGGTGGGAAAAAGATTCTTGGAGACAAAAGTGAAAAGATGCTCTGACGTTAAGTTTGACTAATATAAATGAACACAGAGGCCTTGAGAAAGGGTGGCATCTTGAAAACCCACACTTAGGAATTATTTAAATAAACTGACATGAGAAAAGTGAAGAGAAAATTGCTATTATGAAAAGGGAGGTCTTCATTTTCTAAGAAGACATCCTTGAGATAAAGGTTTAATCTCTTATAATCCAGAATTGCCTTTACTCCTCCATTGTTTTTTCGGAACCCCAGTTGTTGAATATTAATTTCTCTGTAATAGCAGACTAAGTATGACCAGATTTCAACAGTGAAAGACCTAAAGGAATAATTAAGGAACAATGGCTTCTTACATTACAATGAAACAATTACACACACTACAACTGAATTAGTAAAATTGTCTGACACACCAGAGCTGTTTGCTGGAGCAGAGGGGCACAATGGGAAATGATTCCATCGGGTTTTTCCATTCTCCAGTTACTGGAATTAGCACTGTGGGCACACAGTGGGTTCTCTCACCTGGCAGGTAAGGGGGCCCCACCAGTGAAGAATTGATGGGTAATACCCAGTTCAGCAACACGACCTCTTGTCCCACTCAAATGTATGAAAAAGGGTCCAAGATCAGGCTGGACAGGGCTTGCAGCAAGCTGGGATAGTGGAGGGTGTTCCTCTCCATGGCAGGGGGGTGGAATGAGATGAGCTTTAAGGTCCTTTCCAACTCAAACCAATCTAGAACTCTAAGACACAACAGATAGGCAATCTACATCTGCTAATATTTCATTTATATAAACACCTCATGGGACCTATTGTCCCGATCTGGTATGAAGCCACTACAGCCAATAAGGAACTAACAGCTGGAGAAGAGAAGCTGAATCCTTAAAAAAGCAATTTCAAGGTACAGGTTTGTTCCTAAGCCAGGTTCTATTTCTTCCTTGGATAAATTCAAGCATAAGAAGGTTTTATCCAAGTTTTATTACAGCCACCACAAACACCTAAACTAAGATATTCTTTTAAACTCTATGAAAATTGTAGTTACAAATCAATCGTGCTTGTTGATTAATTCTACAAAAATTGTATATTGAAATCATTCTTTACAAGAAGTTGGAATATCTTTACTATGTATTAAAATAAAAAACCTAATGAAATAAACCAAACACTTCTTTCAGGCAGGGTGAAATAGATTAGATACCGCTTCCAAAATAGCAGCCATTCAAAGCCCCTATTTTCCCCTTAGAGAAAACAAGCACAGAGTAGCAAATCTCAGCACTATGAACCAAGTCAAGGAGTTTGGGATACCACAAACAGTGTCTTATCTTCAGAACCTCTCCCATTTCCTATGTTTAGCTGAGTGCTCCAGCTGACAGAAACTGCCCAGAAAAAGCTGTAGTACAGAATGGATCATTCAGGCTGAAATACCCCAGGACTCTCAGGCAGCACAGGATCCAGCCCAACTCCTCCAGGAAGACAGAAGACATCATTACAGATTTCACATTCGTGCTCTTGGCAAGACTTCAGGCACTCTGAAGTGCCTTTCTGTGTTTTGTGCCAATTTCAGCTTACATATGATTTCAAGGAAGCCCCAAAGATATAGTGCTATATCACAACTTCAAAGCAAAAATAGATCAATTAATGGATTTTAATTGTCTCATACCAATATTAGAAAATAATTACTACCTCACTGCAAGTTTAGCAGCATTTCTAATTTTAAGAGTTTATTCATGCTGTTCATTACTGAGTCAAACACTGTTTAATGAATTGGTACTAACAAAGCATGTTCATTAACCAGAATATTTGTACCCCTGTCTTAATTAATCTGTAATCTCTGCAATTAACAATTAGTAGAAAAGAGAAATACCACAAAATACACCTCGATATATGATTGGTAACCTAAATCCTCATTTAAAACATTGTTTTTTCAGGAAAGCAGTTATTTTAAAAAATGTTTAAATTATGCTGAAGTCAGAAGACCTTAAGCACAGCCTTAAATTGGGTTTTTTGTTTATTTTGGTTGTTTGTTACTTTTAATAAGGCCATTAGGGTTCAATAATAGAAGTTAAATGGCAACTTGTACTATAAGTAGCCTATTTTTAGAAAGCTTATCACCATGAATCTCAGTGCCAATATTGTTTTTAAACAACAGAAATACATATATATAATAATATATATAAAACACTTGAACATGTACCAAGTATAAACAGGGGAAAATGTCCATTAAAAGCCCACTTTTATCTCTTAAAATAGATCATACAATGCTATAATTATATATAATTTAGTATTTCTCTTTCACTTCACTACATGGAACCCTTTCAATGCCTACAACAAAATCAGCATTTATCCCTGGGAGGTTTGCAGGGCAAAATTGAATCTCACCACCACACGACAGTACCTGAGAAAAATAAAAGTGGGAGGACCTCGAGTGGTGGCAAATGGGCACTGCTGCCACTTAAAACATCTTAAACCAGCCCTGTCCAAGGCTGCCTTCCCAGGAAAAGCAGGTTTGTACTGGGGATTGTACTCTGTACCAGCTTTAGCCTGGACTAATAACACTGAACAAGTGCTCTGGTCTAGAACAACACAGTCAACCCATTAGAGAATGGGAATTCAAGTGCATTACTGGAACAATCTTCCAAGTAAATTATATCCAGAAGATAACCCTATTTATTTCTCACAGTGTACAGAAAGAAACAACACAATACAAATGGAAAAAGCTTCCAAGCAAGCTCTCGTATATTCAAGGAATAAAGGCAATAATGAAGGTGTTTAATGAATCTTATGAGCAAGATATAAAACTAATCTTAACAGAGGGGATTTTCAAACTTTATCTTGCATTTTTTTGACATGTGACATGAGAAACCCACAAAGAACAGGAGCAGCAGTGCAGGAGGGAAGGAAAGCAGCCAGCTCATTAGAAGGAAAAGCTGACAGGGTGTTCAGGAGGAAGAGGGAACAGGAAATTTCCTTGGGTTTGAACCCAGGCTATAAATGACATGAGACTTACATTTAATTGGGAATTTCCTTTAAGAGACACAAGGAAGCCAAATACTCTGATTTATTGGTTCATAATTATAGATAGATTTGGAGGCAGAAAAAAGACTTTCCTCAGAAAACCCTGACTACAACTTTTTTTCCTGGTAATTTTTCACACTTAAGACTGGTTGACATATAAAGTATTTAATGTTAGGACTGTAAATTAGGCAACTGTTGCCTAAGAGCAGCAAAATCTCTTCAAGAACACTTAAGACTAGAAAGGTTCTACTACATAATTATCCCACTTCATTGCTCCAGCTGGTCTCAGGATTCCTATCTCAATTCAATAGCAGAGAAATCGATTACTGCTCTAAAAAGTGAAGAATCAATTCTCCACTTTTAATCAAAAGCTCTGTAGTAACACAAGAACCACCTTTGTGTTGAAATCAATGTGAAAGTATAGTCTATATGAGCACTAAGAGAAAAAGAAGTGCTCCTTTCTCCCTTCCAGAAAAAAATTTAAAAATTTTTACATGATTATAATTTTTAAGACTTCAACATACTTGCTTGACTACTTGTAGCTGCTCTGCTAACTGCTTCTGTAAGTTCACAGATTCAGACAATTCTTCCTATTTAAAAAAAAAAAGAATGATAAATAAGTTTGAACGAGAAGGAGTTTTAGTCCTAAAGCAATTAGCTCTTTCAAAACTACAGATAACAATACTTACCTTCTATCAACAACTTTTATAAAACCTGTGATAAAAACATCTCTAAAAGATAACTTTTCTGTGCGTTCATTGATGCTGTTTAAGTTTCTTGAGTATTTTAGAACTATTTACAGAACATTTCTGGGATGTGTGCAAAAGAGTGTAAGAAATAAGGCAATTTATTATAGATTGATGATTGTCAGTTTTCCACATCAGCAATTTAGGGACACCTGGTCAGTATTCACTGTGTTCAATGTAAATGGGGTTCTTTCATTTCAGTACAAAGCTCTCAGAAGAAAAATCATTGTGCATAGAATAGAGAACTGACCTCTGGCCATTTCAACCCAATGTTTCTGTAATTTACAGCAAGAATTTTTTTGGACCAATGGGCAATTTTTAAAATTGTCTTTGTCCCAAGCTCAGTACTCCTGTTGAAGAACCAGAGTTATGTATGCTGAACACAAAACTTCCTATCTTATGGTTTGTTAAAAAAGAAATTCAGAACCATGGTAGCAACCTGGGGTATTAAGAAATAATATTTATTGCTTTAGGACATGGGAATTTTGTAATGTCTGGGAAAATATGTATTAATTTTGTACACTGATTAATTTATCCTTCAGTTCTCATTCCTTTCAGAAGTATGAGCACACACTCAGATTCTGCAGTAACTAGCATCACCCATTTTAAAATAAAATGGCCATGCAAATCAGTCATTTCTATAAATTCATTTCTGTGAAATGTCTGCTTAGTCTCATTTCTCTATAGACCAGATTAAAAAATGTGTTAGCATTCAGTATAATGGCTAAAATTCACTGTCTCCACAAATATATTGCAAGCAATCTTCAAACGTGATTAGGACTGTTTGCACTGCCGTTTCATTTATTTATGAAAAACTGCATGTGAAATTCAAATAACCAATAAATTTCTATACACACTCAAAAAACCCCCTAGTCTCTTGAATAATTTAAAGCAAATAAAAAAATAAGTATTACCTTTAATTTGCTAATTTCTTTTAAAGCTTCATTTCTTTCTTTCTTAAGTTTTTCCACATCATCCTCCAAGGAATCACAGGTTACAAACTGTGTGTATACAAATATATAAGGTTGGAATGGATTGCTAACTATGTCTTCCATAATCTTTAACATCTTATATTAAAAGTTCTTGTTAATAAAACAAGAATATTAATTTTAGGATGATTTATAGATCTGAAAATGCTGAAAATGTTTAATAAAATTTTAAACAACTTATCTTCCAAATGAACAATTACTTCTCCTTTTAAAATGGATTAATAAAGTGTTTTTTAAAGTATCAAGAATATGTCACTATTTCCATATTTTAAATAATAAGGCATTATATTTTAGTGCTCATATACTAAAAATGCTCTTTTTTAAAGTCACCTCTAAAATAAAACGATTTTCATTGCAGCAGTAGTTCAAATCACTGGGCCCAGTAATTGTTTCTCACTGACACAGGTTGTAGCAATCCAACTTCTATTAAGAAACCTCAGTAAATCAGTGTTGTCCAGACTTACAACAAACCACAATTTAATTACATTAATTGCTTTCTACAAATTAGGCTGCTTAAAAAAGCTTCACAGAAACTAGGTTATCTTAAAGAACCCCATGCTGCAAAGCTGTTTTCAACACCTACCCAAGATTTGGAGTTATTTCACATACAATAAACTCTCCAGTAGTCTCCTCCCAACTGTTAAATCACTGACCAGGCACGTCTTTTACCTGTGAGTCCTGTAAGCTGGCAACTTCACTCATCCCAAAGGTTTCAGATTTGTGGCTGTCATCAGTTTCATTTGATTGCACAGACAACAGATTCCTTGAAACTTCAATGAAATCTAGGAAAAAAATAGTTCAGATTTTGTTGCTGCAGCCTGGAAGTTCAGTTTAGTAACAGATCATTGATGCAACACAACTGCCAATATCACCATGGACAGCCACTCTCATAAATGCAGTTTTCTAAAGGAAAAAAAGAAAATCAGAGAGGTATCTCCAAAGAGAAAGTTCTGGTAAAGCTGGTAAGAGTAAAAATGTCCAAACACATTGGAATTAAGTATCCTCAAATCAAATTGTGAAGGAGAAAAGAAAACTAAGGTGGTGTGAAGTTCACCTTCAAGGTACCTGAGAGGTTCTGCATTTGGCAGGTGTCTGTGAAAAATGAAATAAGTCCGCACACCAGGTATACACACCTGCCCTTCCAATCAGTTGACCTTACCAGAGGAGACAAGAAAAATGAAAAATTTCCTGCTAGCTCAGAGCTCATGGTTTCCTTTTCAGACCCTTTATACCCCTGATAGAGGCTTGGTAAAATTGATGTTGACCAAGTTGAAAGTTTTAAATACAAACAGTCTCTAATGCACAATCAACATGACTTGGATTACCCATATATTTTGGATTTAAAAATTGTGTTACACTATGACAGAAATGTGGAAATATAGAGGTCAGTTTACATGATATAAACATCCAGTATTTTTCTTGCTGAAGATCTTTTTGGATGTTTAAGTACAAAATACTATTTTTCACACACTAGTGTTTTTCACAGACTTTAGGGAAAGGGAAATTGCCATCAGTTTTAGCATCAGAACCATCGTGTCTCACAGTTTCTGAAAAATATTTTTAAATTGTGCGTGTCATCAACCAAAATTGTTACAACCACAAGAAGCAACTCATTTTCATCAGAATTAGGTTTAGCTGGAAGAATTGTGATGGTCTCCCTGCAAACCTGTTTCTATATGCAATAGTTAAAATATTCTTGCTTCCCACATACTGAAATTAAGTGATCCATCTGTTTACTTGCTTCAAGAAGCTTCTTTAACCATCAAAACTCTCCCAAATAATTTCTGGAAAAATTACAGTTCCCTATTGTCAGAACAAAGATTCAAGATTTTCTGAGCACAAAATAAAACTTTCCCAAGGCTGCTCTTAATAAAATAAATTTGTGATTTGCATTCCCATTACTTAGTTTCAAGCAGAACTTCAAGCTTATTTTTATACAGTAAAATAAGGTCCTTGCCTCAAATTATTATTTTATTTGCAGCAGCAGCCCAATACTGACAAAAAATATATTAATGGTTACTATCTATAATTTTTGTATTCCTGTTTTTCATTATTTTCTATGGTAATTAACAAATTAATACCTCCAAAAGACACTGTTCCTTTAGAATCTTTATGAAGTTGCTGCCTTAGGGCTTGCTGCTGTTCATCTGTGAGCTGAATCCCAAGATAATTCAGTGCCTGGAAGGAAAAACTTATTTTGGAGTGAAAAAAGGACTAAGGATAATGACTGCAGGGACATGGGGGAGTAATTAAAGACCTACACTTCAAAGAGCCTTTGTATCCTGGTACACTCTCACTGACAACACTTTTATTCCAGAGCCACTCAGTGACTTTTCCTTCTAATTGAGAGATGTTCAGATATTATTTAACCTTGAATACAGATGAATGTAATAAGCAAACCCCTTCGTCCTTAATAGCTGCTTTAAAAATCCTGAGGGAAGTTCTGGTTCCCAGAAGAGTTAATCAGTAATTAGATTAACAAAAACAGTAATTTGCCCAATACATAAACTGAAATATTGGCCTGCAACATGAAAGAACCACCAAATAGAAAATTCTGTGTGTTATTTATACTTTAAAGTTTGTCAGCCTAGAAATACTGTCTGGATGTTTTACCTGCATCATGAAGGGGGAAGAAGGAGAACTCAAGATTTTTAAGTATTTACCCTCTCCAGTTTTTCTGTTTTGAGATGAATACTCAAGTTCTTTCCTTGGGGCTCATAATCATCATTCTGGCTGGGGGCAATAACTAAGAGATAAAAAAAAAAAAGTAATATTAATGCAGTGGTAACTATTGCTTTGAAAAAATTTGTTCTGAAGCTCTGCTCATCAAGTGGATGCCAGCTAAATACCCACCTGCCAAAAATACATGTTAATCCTTAGACTGGCTTCTTTTTTAAAGGGCTTAATTGTATTCAACAAAAATTACGGGTATCAATCACTTCCACTATTTTTTTTGCATAAAAAAAGTGACAAGTAGGAAATTAACAGAAAATAACCAGGAATAGCTTTGAGTGATCCATCAAGCATATGGCTTCTCCTTGTGGTATTTTCTCTCAGAGATACACAGATACTCAGGAAACAGAAAGGGAAACACACTTGTGAATTCCACAGAGACCTCCAAAACACAGCCTTAGTGTAACTGACAGCTGCCACATGGAGTGATCTAGAAAACCCTGGGGAAGAGAGGGAATGACCTGCTCCCAAACATGGGAGGGAGCTTAGGCTGAACTCCACAGGCTCCTCAGTATTTTTTCCTGGGAAGGAACTCTTTTCTAAGAACTCCTGTCCATCAGGCCATCACCCATCAGCCCCTTTCTACCCTTATAGTCAGAAACACAAGTTTAAATGGGTTTTTTGAACTATCACTTTGGATTTCAGATGTATGCAAATAAAAAAAAAATCATTGTTTGCATTCCTTATTTATAAATGTAATGTAGGTCTTAATTCATCATTTCATTAGTGAATTAAAAAGGTAATGAAATCAAACCAGTGTTTGACAAGTGAAGGATCTTGCAGTTTGAGATTCTCTCCAAAGGAACAGAAGGAATCGCAGAGAATTCTTTTTTTTTAAATTTTTTTAGTTTCACAGCATATCTGTTTCCAAGATCAAAGTAATTTACATTCTCTTTACATGCCAAAAGCATAAACCAAAATATCTTGAAAATCTCTGACATTAACACCTCTCACATGCTATATTAAAGTCTGAAGGCAGTGAGCTAGAACCTTGGTGGAATTGGCTCAATTTCCCTTCAGCTCAGAATGAAAAAGCCTTGTGTGTGAGTTTGGGCAAAAACTTCTCAAAACTATGCTGATTTTTTATAAAGTGTTAAAAACAAGAGTATCTCATCTAAGAGATGCTTTTATTTTTCAAGGTTATCTTTGAAAGTTTATCCTTGAAAAAGGGCAGCATGAAAGAAGTGGCAGGTTTTTCTAAAGATGCGCTGTTAAATAAGAAGAAAATGAAACATGACTAGAGCTGCAAGTATTTGTGCTTTCTGCTCTACTCCCTACCTACATTCTTCAGATGTGTTCAGAGACTGTGCCCTTCTGGGTGTCTTCAAAAAAAGAAGCTCCTGTGTACTGAATTATATTAACCAATAGTCTTATATACTGAATATATTAAAAAATAAGACTTTTGTCTTGTTCCTTTGATTCAGTGTTTGTCATAGCCAATATGTAAAAACTGTGTGATCATTAATCTCCAGGTGTATTCAATACTAAAACTTTGCCAGTTTCAACAGCCTACATTTGGTCAGCTCACCCTTCAAGGCAGGGAACCAACTGGTCAGATTTGCAATATGGGAACTCTTTCATTTTAAACCTGAATATCTAACATGGGGTATAATAAATGCAGGTACAATTTAAATAATATCAGTGGAGAGATATCTGGAATGAATCAGATCCTGTGTATTTGTTCTTCCTCTCCTCAGTACATTAGACATGAAATTGAGAAGTTCAGCTTAAGCTTAATTGCTACTGCCTGAAGAAAAAGAATATTCAGGTCTGCACAGAGAAATGCTGAACAGAGTCAGTAATATCAGTGTGCCAATGGGGACTCCCATTATCGTGTCACTCTAGCATTTTCACTGTTTCTAAATAAAACATACTAGTTTCCCACAGGAATTACAATTGTTCAGCTCAGATTTGGTTCTGACCATGTTTGACAAACCCTGTTTTTCCTTAAATGTTGTTTTCAAAATATTTCAAGATGTGATCAAAGTAACTCTTGTCCTTGTTACAATGTCATGACTCTAAAACACAAATACACATGATATATTGTATTTGTTACTAATGGAAAAGCTGTTAAGAGAGCTGCATGTTAATTCTATCCTTTCCATATGCTGCCCTGATTTAAGCAAAAAAACCATGCAAGCGCATACATGCCCAGAATTTCATCAAATCAAGAAAGCACAGTTTCTATGGCAACCTAATCTTGATCTATACGGGAGTCTTCATTATCAGGTTTCTGCTGAGTCTATTATCATGACTGCTGTATAGCAAATGTTGTGATCACTCATTTTTGTTTGGTTTCAGCTGTTTGTTAGAGACAATGTAAGTTACATTTGACAGAAGCTACTAAAAATCCATTGATCTCAGTGCTTTATTTAGGAGTATAAAAACAGTGTAATATTCCCTTTTTTTTTAAGACTACTGAGTCTCACTATGCATTATGTTCTGTTTGACTGTTATTGAATGAGCAAGGAAAAGGGTGGCAGGGAATTAAATCAGCACTTACCCGTGGCAGACACATCAGCAGGATTGCTGTCTAGAGCAGTAATTGGAGATTGCTCTCCCATCTTGACTCCAGTTTCCATCTAGGAGAGGAAATGAAAAGTCATGAAATACCATTTCAAAAGCAGATCACAAGCCAAACCAGAAATACAGCTTCATGAAAAAAGGGACAGGAAGGAAGACTGGGGGAAGAAAAAAAGGCTGGGGAGATCAAAACAACCCCAGGAGAAAAAGAAAGGCATGGACAGGGTGGTGGTGAGAAGGAACAGCACTGGAAAAAATCAGATTGGGGCCTCATCAAAATTTTGGCTTTTGAAAACCTTCACAGATTAAGACAGCACAGTCTCTCTAGGCAACCCAGTTTATATCCCTAATAGGAAAGAAAAATGGGCAAGAATTTTAAGTACAAATATAAGATTTGAAAATCACCTGTTCTTACTTTGTATTTGAGAACATTTTATTCTTCCTTCTTCTAAGGCAATACTTTATTTATCTTTAAAAATATGATAAACTGAAAATCTGCTATAAAAATTGAAATATTAGTTTTAAAATCTTTGTTCTCATGGTCAACATTTCCTCTTTACACTAATGGTGAGCTGTATGAATTAAAACAATTGCTGTTTAGCCAAAAGAATGGGGGAAAACCCCATACTTCTAGGACTTTTTTTAAGCAAACATCTCATCGTCACAGAGCAAGTGTGAGATTGTACTGTACTCACACATATGTAGTAAGCAGGGAGTGTTTTGTCTCTGAAATACATAACTATTTGTATCTAATTCCAAAACGTCAGAGAAACAGGGAAGGAGAACTTAGTGTCTAAGAACACAGTTAATGCTTATTTAATTTGTTTTCTTACCCCAAGTCAACTAATTCCTCTCATCAGTGTGGTTTACTCTCCTGTTATACAACATGGTTTTTCCAAAAGTGTTGATAGTCCAAAGACAATATTGTGCAGGAAAACAGACAGTCATTTTCTTAATAAAATAGAAACTCAATTACAATTAGGAGAAAAACAACCATTTGCTCAGTTTGTTGTAAGAGGATTAAGAAGTGCACTCACAGCATTTGGAGGGAATGGTGAAACCAGCCTCCCAGTAGGAGAGGGAAGAGGACCAAGTGTTGCAGCCTGTTGCTCTCCATGTGCTACAGAAGATGTTAAGAGGCTGAAAGGATGCTGCAGATTCTGTGGAAAACTGTGTATGTTTTTCTGCCTAATAAAAGCTATCTCCCAAAAATTTTCAAACCTAGAATAAAAATTTTAAAAGTTTCAACATATTGTATATTTATATCATTCATAAGATTATACTTCTGCAAAAATTACACATTTCCAAACACCGTGTGTGGGTTTATTTAATTATTTTTCTAAAAGGATGTTTTGTTACCCATCATTACAAAGACAAATACTGTAATTTTTTTTTAACATTAAAGTATCATAATTTTGCAGGTCTAAAAGGTGCACTTGAATCTTTTCTATGAAATAATATTACAACTGAGTATTTTAAAAAATTAGTATTCCTCATGTCTTCTAAGCACACAAAAACACATTTCACATTAATCTGATCACAAATATGATCTATTAAACCATTTTGGATGCATGGCTGTTTGACAGTAACAGATACCTCATCTTTGTTCTGTTGATTATACTTTTTGCCTCTTCATAGGAGACTCCAATCATGGACTCTTTGTTGATGGACACAAGCTGATCCCCAGGTTTCAATCGTCCATCCTAAAATAACAAATATAAAACCAAACCCACAAACTTGATATTAATTGCGAACACTACAGAAAGAACTGTCTGGTCACAGCACTTGGACAAATTCCCTGGGTTCTATTAGGACAAAAAATATCAAGAACAGCTCTGCACTCTGCCTGTGCTTGACAATCTTCCAGAAATAAACAGATTAAACCATCATCCCTTACCATTAAAGCAGTCATTATAAAAACTCATCAGAGAAAACAGACCTCAGAAATTGTATAAAGAAGAACTTTGGACCCAGCTAAACATTTCTGAAAAAAACCCAAAAAACCAAAAAAACATGGAAACAAACAACAGATTTTTCCAGCACTGACCCATCTGACTTTAGGAAGCTTCTTTACTAATTAATTCAGCTCTGAGCTGGATTAATTTGTATTTCAAAAGCAAATGTTCATGGCAATACATGGAACTCTTCAGACACTCGCTGGCCACGTTAATGAGAAAACCAGATTGGTCTATTAGTACTCACCAGTCAAAACTATGACAGAAATAATATTGTTAGCTTTGTGCTTCTGTTGAATTAATTGCAAACTCTCTACCAGCATTTCACATTTCTGTCCCAGAGACTCTTTTTTACAGAGAGCCCTCAATAATTCAAGTGGAAATTCATGTAATTCCCCTATGGTTACAGAGTTATGACATTTGTCTAATGTAATACACATCATGTAACACAGAACATGTCTCTGCTCTTGAGCTCCTAAGAAATCAAACACAAAATTACTCTATGTGAAAAAAAAATGTGTACAGAAGATGATACATAGGAAATAAATAAAATACCTTCTCAAAACCAGTATAATTTTACCTGCATAACACCCACATACCATAATTTTCGCTGTGTTGTTTCAAACCTATGCCAGTACTTTACTACCTTTTTTTTGTTCGATTACTCTTTTGGTTTTGGTTAAAGAATAAAGCTGTAGAGCTTTCATTTTGCTTTCATCCAGCACGTTCTAAGATATTCAACGGTGCCCTCATGTGGCAGACATTTAAAATATGATTCCTGTTTCACCTTCCCAAACAGGATAACCAATACTGGGAAATCACCTCTATTATTGCTAATATTAGAGCCTAATGGAAATTGATGTTTTAGCCTCAGACTATTGATTATGTGTGACAGGCTTTAAATTATATGCTCACAGAAGCCACAACAAAATAGGAGAAAATAAAAGAGAAATGATTACCATTTACCTACTGAAAGAGGTCTTTGAGAAACATTGCATTTTTATCTTCCAGCTTGCATTTTAGGATTAAACTTAGTCTACAGAAATGCAGTAACAAATAGTTATAAACTGCTTGGGGACAAAATCCACTGCTCATGAACTGAACTCATCCTCTCTTGCTGGGCCAGAGGCAAAGGCTGGTTATCTACACTTCCAAATAACCATAATTATTCAGGATGCCAGAGGAGACACTTGGATAAACAGTTCTGTGTACCTGAACCAGGATATTACATTATTTATTTACTTTTTACACTGACAAATCCCCCTGATTTACATAGTGCATTTGTCACAAATTAAAACAGTGATCAACACCAATTCATACATTTTATTAGTCTGCACTTTCAGAATATTTTTTTTCTAATTTGCCTACACAATGATTTGCAACTGCAAGGATCCATCTAAATTAAGTCTCAGGGAAATATGATTTTTTGAATGTCCAAGAAAATAAAAAGAGGTGCAATTTGTAGCTCTGTCCCATCCTTCCTGCATTACTTTGCATCATGCAATCTCTTACAGAAGTTGGTTTTGTACCTTCTCATACATAAACTGAGGAATAAGAGCCTCATTTACCTCAAATGAACTTAGGAATAAATTTTCATTACCATGTAACTCTGTCACACTGCAGTGAGATAATTCTGTTAAAAGAGAGGGCAAGGAGGAACACAAACACATTCTGTATTTAAAGTATGACTGCATATGTAGCATACCAAAGCAATTAAGGCAAAAAAATACAGGTGTCTGAAGGGGAAGGAGGGGAAAAAACGCCTTTACCTTATGGCAATCACCACCAGGGATAATTTCTTGAATATACACCAAAGGCCCTTCATTTCTGTTAATTCCTCCCACAATATTCAAACCTAGGCTGGTTCCTTTGCAAACAGAGATAATCTGAAATGCACTGTCACTAGAGACACATAGAGAAAGAAAAACAGAATTACTTCACAGAACTAGATAATAAAGACTGAAGCAGTAGCTTATTTTATCTTACAGGTTTTGCAAATATGTATTACAGTAACAAATAGAAATATTATACATTTAATCCCAGTGTTCAAATATTACACTATTTACAGCAAAATCAGCAACCTCAAGCACTTCTGACAATTACAAAAAGAATTTATACTCTATTTTACAAGGTTAAAAACTCCTGTCTACTATATAGAGTATAGATATATACTATATCCCAAGGCTTATGGGAGTATCTGGTACATATAAATCAGGAACACTAATTCATTAGGAGACAAAAAAAAATTAACCTGATTAATCTTCTTCTGCCACATGAACAATAAATAAATAGAAAAAAACCTTATTAGTCTGCAATGTCAATGTTATTATGAGCTACAGGACTAGAAGTTAAAAAATAAAACCAAACTTTAACATTTAGTGCTCAACCCAAATTTTCCTGACCAGCCAAATAACAGCATTTCCTGCAGCTCCCCCAAGAGAGGTTCAGTCAGTTTTGGAGATTACTTTGGAGGCTTTGGGGATGGTGGTGAGACAGAGTTATTTCTGCTGCTGCTGGTGATGTTATCCTTCAGCTGCAACTGAGGACTCTGTGACCTTGAGGATGACCCAGAAGAAAGGCTGTCTCTAGATTTCGCTTCAATAAAAGAAATAAAATACATAAATGAATAAAAACCACATTTGGGAAAAAGCACAAAATTTCAACTCATGTAAGGAAGTTCAGTAGGACTATTTTCATATTAGAAAACAGACAAACTAAGCAATCAGACAACAAAAAAAATGCCTGCACAGTAAAGAACTGAGAGCCACCCAGAGTTCCAGGAATATTTTATTAAAACATCACAGGTGATTATTTTTTTTCAAATTGGGTGCAAAATACAAAACAAACTTATCCCCCATGCTATATAAAGGCATCTCAATTAGGCAGCAGTTCCAGAAAGATTAGAATTTATAGTGCTCTGGATCAAATTTCTATTAGCATTTTGTGGCACATTTCAGCTACAAATACAAAAAAAACCTTTTCATATAAATTGTGGGAATTTATGAAGTTGGAGGGTTTTTGGAAGGTGCGAGCTGCTCGCATCTTGCATAGAAAAAATCATGTAATAAAGCTGATGCTGAGAATAAACAGCTCAATTCACATTGCTGGCGTACAAAAATAATTAATTAAAATTGAAAATAGATACCAGTACATTTATTCAAAGAACTGGGGAAACTGACACACACATTCCTCAAGGTACATGTGTGTTTTGACTTACAGCCACTTCCTCCAATACACCTCCACTAAAATAAGGAATTTTAAGTACAATTTTCTACTCCACCTAAGGCTGATTTTTGTCCCCCAGGATTGTTTCAGGCTGGGAAGTGATCTCTCACCAGCTAAATGATGTGTTGGAGAAGTTCTTGCAGAGGTTGTGTCACTGTGAGAGCCATACTTATCCATTAGGTCATGAAATTCTTTCCTGTGCCAATAAAAAGATTTTCTTTGTCAGTTTGAATGGATCCTGTGAAACCTGCACTGTTTGCACTGAACAGCTGCTCCTCCTCAGAGAAGAAAGTTCAACCTCCACAGAAAGAGGAAAGCCCTATCAAATGGCCAGAAAAGGCCAAAAAAACCCAAAAATCATGTAATGCATGATAAAGATGAGAAAAAAACAGATTATGGACAAAATGGACTGTTGGTACAAAAGCTTTATTTTTATGTCTCTTTACCCTGAATTACAAAACTTTAAAAATTGCAATACAATCAACTACAGATAATAAGACAGTGGTACTACCAAGCCTCAGAACAATTTCTTTATATTAGAGGGAATCAGATTATACACCTATAGCATACTCTTGTTTTTAAAGAATGCTTTTAGTTCAATTACACTGAACAAGAACCCCAAAAAGACTGACAAAGATACACTCCTTAAAAACAAGAGGACAGAAGAAATATTTATTAACTACTAAAAGCCAAAAGCAGAAATTCCTTGCAGACACCATTCACATTGCAACAGACAAGCAAAGATGTACATCTTGCACGACAGGCATTGAAGAAAATACAAAAATACTAGATTCATCTGATATTGAAGCCAGACTAATTTAAGAAAAAAAGTTCCTAATCTGAGCTCTGATTACCTCAGTGATAACTGATTTAAAAGATAAAAATAATCTAGAGTGATGTAAGCCAGAAACATCACCAAATTAATATACAGAATTAGTCAGAGAGAAAAGAAATTAACTAATTGCAAGGAGAGTAATTCCCAGGTAATTCCAGTTTGACTTTTGAAGGTTGCTCAAAAATGCTGGGCGCATTATTTTTAAAAAAAGAACATTTATTGTGCTCATGCTGGCCCCAGGGCACACACAAAAACACAGCTGAATGTAAATCAAATAATCTTTAAGCATAGAATGTAAAGTCATAAGGTGGCCGGTGAGGGACTGCATGGAGTGGCAAATTCTGCCCAGGCCACTGCACTTCCCCCCCAGAGTGGTTAAAGGACTGATGGATTTTAATTATTCAAGGAGTTTACAGGAACTAGGCCAGTATGCTTTAGATAAAAGCAGATTAAGAGTGGACCTCGCATATATCTAGGCAGTCTGAAAAAAGGAGAGATCAGAGGCTACAGAGTGATTTAGATGCTGAATTCAAGGAACAGAAAGAGGAAGCTTAACTTGGACAAAAGGCTAAAGGAATTTAGAGAAAAATCCTTTATGGGGAGATTACTCTGGAAGTGGAACATCCCAGGAAAGGCAAATAACAGCAGATACTCTTGCAATGATTATCAAAAACAATTACATAACAGCTGTTTTCTCCTGAGATTTAAGTCAAAAGGGGATACAGACCTGGTTTGTCACATTGCTGATGATTCTCTGCCAACATTGGTTTATATGCTAAACTTTCATCAGTCAGGTTAGAGCAATATTTAACATAAATGTCCCTAAAATGAATACACTTTAGACTACCTGCTGCAGTGAATAGTTTAACCTACTTACCCAAACTATTCAAAGCTCATTAGAAATTGAAAAGCAAACTTCTGAGGGGAAAAAAACAACTGAATCTGCCTTTTGTCAGAAGGCAAGACAAGTTTAAATCTTACAGTTCTTTGGTAGCTCTAACAGAGTCCTCATTTTTCATTATTTTAAAATGTGAGGAGTATTTCAAAAACTATCACAGCAGATAATTTTTAATGGTATTAGCTGTAAATATAACATTACAATCCCCCTCTTTAAACTGAAGTTGGCCTGAGCTTGCTACTTGAAGTGATTGATGAAAGTGATCTCAGAATGAACTGGTATCAAATACCAGTAAAATGTGACATGTGGTGGAATTCTGCAATTAAAACTAATCTGAAACAAAAATTCATGCAAGCTCACCCACCCACCCTGACATACAGCACTGGACTTTTATTAGTTTTGAGGTTAAAACAATTTTTCTCTTACTTTGCTTCTTCATCTCTAGCAACGAGCAGAGACATGTGATTAGAGGCTGAGGCTGTTCTCAAGATGTCAACAGCCCTAGAAGGGGGCAGAAAAAGGCCAAATAAATATACCAAGTTGCTGGCAAGAAGTGAGCAGTGGTAGAAGAGCAGGAAAATGGACACATTGCTAAGGTAGTTAATAATTTTCATGGTCAGATACAGAAAAAAGAGCTTGGCAGCAGCAAAGCTTAAAGCGAGCACCAAGGAACAGAGCAAAAGACAGGCTGTGGTGCATCTGCTGAAGCAATAAACTGGGACTGACCTCGCTTTCCCTTCCCTTCTGTCCCCATCCCTCCTTGGGCCACCCTGCTGCCTTCCTGAGCCTCCTTCAGGATTAACAGGCCACCCCAACAAAAGCTGCTCAGGTGTGCCTCACTCAGAATATCCCCCAGCAATACAAATGGCAATTTCCTTTGCATTTTCGATCTCCATCTCCAGCACTGAAAGCTGCACTGATCTCTACAGATCCAGCTACAGAAACCACCTACAGCTCCTTCTCCCCCCTTCATTGTGCCATTACATGATTGCTGCCACCATTTACATTCATCAGTACTGAACCAGCAGATAGTTGTATTAACAGCTTCTACTGCTGTTTTCACACACGTGCTGTAATCTGTGTCATTAAGAAACCAGCTGATTCTGCTGTTACAGAAGCATATAAAGTCCTTCACTTTTCTATAACAGTTTTGCTGCATTAGATCTACAGGATAAATTACTTGTGAGTTGAACTCCAAGAATCTCAGGGGAGCTGTGCTCTTTCAATCAGTCACTGATAGTGTCCAAAATAATCCATGTATAACATTCTAATAAACATTCAGGAATCAGTATAAATATACCTTTCATTTGTTACTCCAACCAGGTTTTCTCCATTGACATCCAGAATTAGGTCCCCAGTGAGCAGACGGCCTTTAAATGAAACGAACAGTGACTGATGAATCAACAAGAAAATTGTGAAAGTATTGTATTAAACCAGATATTAACCCAGGACTTTCAATTTTATGTGACTTAATGCATTAAACAACTTTATGCCCCTTGGCACCTGATCCTAAGTAAGACAGATAATTGAGATAAGACTAGAACCTATAAATCAATCTTACTAACAACAGAATAGCCACCAAAAATAACTGTCATTTAGCTATTTGTACTATTTACACACAGCACAAATACTTTCGAGACTAGAATATATATTTTACAGTTGTGGAACTAATTTTATTTGACTCTCGCTCTTAACATTATTTTAAGTTACCATGTGTAGATATATTAATGTTTTAGACATCAATAAAGTCAGCTAAAAGATTTTTTAGAACCAATTCTACCTTTAACCTCCTGAAAATCTCAAGTTTAGGAAGTTGATGCAGATTCTTTCAAATGATCATTTTGCACAAGACAAGCTGGAATCTCAAAAAAACCCATACAGAGACCTAGGACAGAAGTCTGTAGCTTAATTATTGCACTCTACTGAGAGTAATTTCTTCTCTCCACACAGACCTTAACCACCAGCACACCAACATTAAAAAAATAGTAATAAAAATTATCAGAACTAATTAAAAATACTAGGTTTATACAGGAAACCTCACTCTTATACCTTATACATTAACAGTGATTCAGCATCTCAACACTCACTCAACAGAGCTGCCAATTGCCAGAAAGATTGCCGGTTGCCTTCACCAGCCATATGTAGGTTTGAACACATTTTCAAGACCTGAGTGTATTAAAATCTTTTTCCATAAAGGTTCCAAGTTTCATTTATCTATCTTAAAGTAAGCTAACACCTCATAGATCCTGACCAAACCATATTATTTTAAATATCCTTACCCACAAAGTAAAATAAAGACTTCTTTTGACAGCTTTTTATATGCAGTGTGTTTGTAGCCAAAAAAGTTAAAATTACTTACTATCTATAGCAGCCACCCCCCCAGGTAGAATTCTCTTTATGAAAATCCCATAATCTTCTGCTGTTTGCGCCCGATAACCTCCAATAATTTTAACTCCTGAACAACAAACAAAAAGACAAAAGTGAAAAATTGGTTATTCCACCTGTGGTTAGAATTGGTTATTCTATTGTGGTAAATGTATTTGCAGACAAATCCATGAAAAAGAAATAAACTTTCCTGATGCCAGGTATGAGCTGGCAAAGGTGTTTTTAGGTTTGATTTACTCAGAGTAACAGAATGTGCAATCTTAGTTACCTAATCCATTCTGGCAATCAGAGAAAGAGATGCGGTGAACAGCTCGATTTATTCCATGAGGGCCCATAATGGTCCTAAGGAACAAAATAAAATCAAATTACAGAAATGTAGGTAGAGCAATGTTAACAGAGAAGAAATTACAGTGACTGTGTTTTCAACTCAAATACAAACCCAAACCAACTTTCTCCACTGACAACTTCATACTGTTTGATATCTCTGAGCCACCACCTCCCCAGCCAAAAATCAATCTGTTCATCACAAATATCAGATGAAACGGTACAATAAATATACAGAATTTACTTCCTTTTCCCCCAAAGCATTTCAGGCTGAACTGTGAATCCCACTTTGTGTAATAAAGGCATTGTGATTAAGCAAAATTCCACAAGCTGGTCCATCTTAACATTTAGGCAAGAGAAACATACCGAAAAATCAGTTTTCATTTAGTAATGAATATTTGAACAAAAGCATAGCTAAACCAATGCATAAAATTATTTCCTAAGATATCTAAAATATAATTTTTTATATTTATGGACATAATCTTTTCCCAAATCTACTAATTTCTTCACTCAACATTGATTTCTGTCTCTATTGTAAAAAAGGTTTCTTTCCAAACTCTTTTGCCTGATCCTCTGTGTACCTTCTCACTCCAAGGGAAAACACCAGGATGGCACTTGGAATTGTCTAAAGGCAGAGAAATATTTTGAAGGCAGTTATCATGGAACAGACTTAAAAAAGAATACAAAGTAAAATTAAGTGTTCTGAAACTTAAATTTACAATTTCATCAGACTCATGACCAGCACACTGCCCTGAGATTGCAGAGTATTAAGAATGGAAATAAATCCAGATTACCCTTTATCAGGTTTTATTTTCATGTAGATGAACTATGGGTAAAAAAAAAAAGTTCATTGTATTATATCTCCTCTGTCCTTTCACTGCAATATTTTTGAAGAAGACTCAGCAGATGTCTTCTAGAAAAGAGCAGAAGCACCACTGAGGTTTTTCTGCTTTGACCTACATCTTGTTCTACATTAGACAGAACTGTGTTTTCTAGAGGGTCCTAGTGAAATGCAAAAAACAAGAATTCATTAGCAGGGTGGGAAAGAAGATCAAAGTGGAGGGCACAGTGACCCAAATCCTTCCATACAACCTAATCCAGCACACAGCCTGAACTCTATGCTTGAAACTGGGTACATCTGCAAAAGCCAGAGTACATCATTAAAAGGTGCTGTGCCAGAAGGAAGAGAGAAATCCAGAAGGTTCAAATGTTCTTAAATTCTAGCACTAGCCATGAGATCCAGCTTCTAAAGAACATCTGCAGTTCTTTTGGTTTTGGAGAAGAAAACTGGATGAGATGAGATTTTTTTAATCAAATGATAAGCACTAGCTCTGAAAAGCAACCATCTCCCAAAATCCCATATTTCCAAGTATTTCCAAAATCAGCCTTTGCTTTACAAAGTCTGGCCACAAGAAGAGACCAAATAATTATAATAACCTTTAGAAACAAAAAGTAAACCTATGCTTCAAGCACTGTATAATTTTCACTGTAGTATTTCTTGAAGTATTTGTTTCACGGGCTAAAAAGAAATAACAAAACCCAGTGGATTTGGTGTGTGTTTGACAGGACTGCACATGACCATGCCATGATATGTCAGAGCATATAATGTATTTATTTTTCATGTATCATATTTGTAAGGCTAAAAGTGAACCAAACTGCTTTTACTTAATCACAGCCTGAAAGGAAGAACAAATCCCCAAGCCCAATATTTATTTAAGAATACCCTTTGGACAACCTCCTACTCCATGACAAGAACAGAGTATTTTGCATTACTACCCAGTACTGTCACTGAAATTATTCCACAAATTGGTTTTGAGGCTGAAGAACAGCATCCCAGTCATGCTTTGTCCTGCTCTGAAGTCTTCAACAAGGTACACTGATCTTTAAAATAGGCAATTATTCAATTTTTTTCTCTCTTGCCTTTTGTGCTACTGCTATAGGTTTTGCTTTACCATTCCCTCTCAGCAGTTTTCATACAGCAGTTTTTTTGTAAAAATTAAAAAGCAAGAACAGAAGTTACTTCAACCTCACACAAACCGACACAGAGGTTTTACTTTCGCAAAGTCTGAAAAGATCAAATCTCAGACTTTAAGTCTGAAGTTTAGAGTTTGCCAGAAATTGTAGAACCTCTTTATAAACTACCATATAAAATAATAATGAAATATGATCAAATCTAAGAACAGGACAATCAATAGGAAAGAATCTACATTTTCAGAAGTAACTGGCAATACTTTCCAAAGAGAAATCCTAACGGAACTAAAATGGATTCTGACAAAGAGGACACAGAGAACACACAACTAATTATTATTATTAGACAGTGGAGAGGAGTAAGATATCTCTGAAACACTGGAATTGTGATGCTGCCACCTACAATGAGAAATAACTGACACTGGACAGACAACTTTCACCAGGGACTCAGGTCTGTTTATGCTCTAAAAACAAAATCCCCCTAATACATGAAGTTTAAAATTACTTTATCACATAAAGGCAGAACAAAGATTTTCAAATGCCCCAAATTTGTTTAGCATATCACATCTAGTCGACTTTCAGTGTTAGGGTTTTTTTCCCCCCATATAACATAGATCTTCAAGTCAAGCTACTTGTCATAGTTCTAACAAAATAAACAGAGCTTTAACAATTTCACTGTAAAATGACTTGGGTTCAGTACCCATCCGACATTTATTTTATGTCATCAATTTCAATATTTGTGAAATGTTAGAATATTTTTCCCAGAGCTTTAGAAATATGCTCAACAGTATAAATAAGGAAATATGCTTTTAAACCAGTTGGCAGTAGTACCAAAAAATAATTCAATGTTTTTTCAGAAAAATATGCAAATTAAATAATCAGTTGCCACTACTCATTTTTTGAGGTCAGGCAAAAGTATCTGTAAGGAAGGTTTTAGCACACAGTAAAGATGTGAGGCAAGAGATGAAATAAACAAGTAAAAATCACCAAAATTTACACTATAGCCTTCTTACACTAAAAAATACTAAATTCAGCACTCCAGCTGAAGTCCTGGAATGCTAACAGACTAAGTGTGCAACATTTTGTCTAGATGCTCCAGTAAAGGCAATTAAAATGAACCTGCTTCTATTACTTTTTAGCAGCATACACAGAGAAGTTCAACAACTTTGGGTTTTATTTCTTTTAGTACTTATCAGAACATACAGCTCCAGATACTAATCTGATCTCTATTCCTGAGAAATTATTAGTCATTCATGTGCACAAACAAAACATTTACCTATGTTTATCAACGGGAGAATACTCACAAAACACATATCACTTGACACACAAAAATCTAAATTATAAACTCTGGCTGTTGATGAAAAGAAGCTGAAAATTATCAGCTTTTAAATGATCTTTCCTGTACTTTGCCCAATTACAGACTAAAGCAATGCCCTCAGAACTGAATGGTTCAGCATACCAGTATAAGAGAGAGAGACCATCAAAACGCTCTGGTTCATCTTCAGCTCCTGGAGAAAGCAAGGACATCCTTCAGCCCAGCAGGAAAAACAAGGACAACGCAACCAAAACACACTGGAGGTTTCCAGTTCAGCCGGATAAAGGTTATGAGCAGGATGATTTCTGCTAACAACTAAAAAACCCAAACACAGAGCTCCAGCTGAGCGTTCTGCCTACTTAATCTTCTCTGAAAGCCTCTGCGTCACATGCGCTAATTCACCTAGAGAGGTAATGCTTACTTTTTCTCTCTTTGAAATAGCCATTTAGAGAAACTTTAAAGACTGATAAATGCAAAGGTGAAAATTTACTACACTGTGATTAAGCAATCTAGATCCAGCAGCCAAAGGCAAACGTGATGATTAAAAGCAACTTATTTCCTCCTGTTCTTCTAAAAATTTATTTACATACACCCTGCAAACAAGGTCAAAAGGAGTAACCCATGACCTTTCTAAAGCAATCTTCCTAGCAGACTGCATTTTGCACAGCCACACAAAAGGGAAAGCTGACTGGGAGTATTAATCAAACAAATGCCATTATGCTATTACTTTTCATTCTCAATCACGGTACTGGCTTGTGCCATGATCTAACTTGATTTTTAGACTTTCAAGATACAGCAGTCAAAAGTCAACACAGAACTTGGGTTATTTATTTTTTCTAGAAATACAAGCTGACATGTACTTTTCTGTGAAAGGAAATAAAACTGCCAAATTTATGTCATTACACTGCGAATAATGTAGTTTAAGAAGTCAAATGTATCACCCCTTTTCTCAGAGGTCAGATCCTGTGATAGGAGACTCGGTCTTGCAGAGAAATGCACATTTTCAGAAATTCTGAGCGTTGACACCAGCTTGGTTAATGAATGTTTCCTTCCAGGCTTGCTGCAAAAGTACCCCTACTACTCCCCCTCTCTCAAAAGATCATAACAAGACTGCAGCTTGAAATGAAAGCCTCCTACCCTGTGTTCACTGAGGGCTTTAAGTAGAAAGGTGAATCCTCTCTAGCCAGGAGCAGCCCTGTGATCAGACAGCATCTGTCAGGCCTGGAGGTGCAGCAGGAGGGCTGGCTATGCCAGGAATGCAAAAGCTTATCTCAGGCACCTTTTTTTTTTTTTTTTAAAGCTGCAGTGACTGTGGTTTCATTAGCAGATAATCTTTCTGGGGAAAGGATCTCTTTGCTGACAGACAACTTGCTGAACAGCATTCATAGAGAGTGGTCAGTCCTGAAAGCCTGCAATGCACACACAGAAGGAGCAGAGTGACCCACCACAGATTAAGGAGCAGATCAGAGATGGAAATGGGAACATAAAGCAGCCTTCCCAGCTCCCAGATAGTGAAAAGCCCCACTGGCACAGTGAGCACATCCATTCAGAGATGAAAATTTGCCCCTTTGCAGCATTTCCTCAGTCAGCTCACTCTGCAGCTGTTACCGGCATTACAAGAAAAGCCATTGATGTTTTGAGCCTCATATCAATTAGATTTGCTCAAGGCAAGGTTACAGAAGATAAAGTACCAATAGATTTTCTCCAACAAAATGACCTCTGTACTTAACACCAGTGGAGTTCAATTTGTGGTATCAATATTAGGAGCATTTGTCAAAATACATCACTCAGACCAACCAGTGTCACACTTTCTGGTATAGAAATCCCGCAATTAACGCATGGCTCAAGGCTCTCCAGTTTTCTTGTTAAAATGCAAAAAGTTATTTTTATTAAACCAGAAATGACAAACTTCTGCACAATTTAAGCAGATATAAAGTAGTATTAGCCTTATTGCTCTCATTTTATTAGTTATTACCAGTAATACATGACTTGTTCAGAAGACTGCTCCTCCACCCCTTCTTAAAAGTAAACTCTGCTTTGTTCAGCTTCCTGAACTCATCTCCAAGGCTTCTATCCCTCTTTACCTTCAAATTCTGTTGCTGTGCTGCTTTTAATGAATGACAGCATTATTGGTTCTCTTGCAAGTGCTCTGCCTTTCAAGAACAGCCTCAGAAGAACACAAATTACTTTCTACTTCCAGAAAGATCTAGGAAAATTGTAACTCAAAACTCCATGAAATTTAGTATAAATAAGTAAGACTAAATTTTCAAGAGCTGTCATTTGTTGTTAAGTAAGATTCATTTCCAAACAGCTGGAAAACTATTCCATTCTGGCCACATTTATAATTACAACTTGCCTTTCCCAGAGGAAGTTTTGCAATGCTTTTCCAACTGAGATGGATTACATGATAATTTAGCAGATGACAGAAAGATCTGCAGAATTTCTGGAAGTTCGATTCACAAGATCTTTTTTGTTAAAAATAAGCTAAAGGCCCTTTACAAAAATCCTATACAAATGGATTATGCAACTGTAGCTTTTCAGCTTCACTAACCCCAAGTTCAGATTTTAAGGACCATAGGCAAAGGAATGCTGTATTATACATCATGGATGAGCACTCAGTGTGATCCATCCAAACCCACTCATTATTCAAAATACATTCTGCTGATTAGGCTATAAAGGTTAAAAGAAAACATAGGTCATTATATGGCAACTGTTAAGCCTAAAAAAAGCTTGGGCAACATTGTAATTTTGGAGAAGCATGAATGGTTTGAAGCTAACCCCCTGCACAAAGAAGAAAGGTATGATTGAAAGTACAGGTAAACCTCAGTTAACATATAACCAAGTCCATTCTTGGAAGCATCATCTTCTACAAGAAATAAAAGGACAGAAAATGACAGCCTTCCATCAGTATGCAGTCGAAGTGCAGTTTTAGGTGCCTTTCCTTTCATCTCTAATGTGAAAAACCACCTTTGGAATACAGTGAGCTAGGAACTACTCATGTTAACTACTCATCTTTCACATGACTCTAGCAAGCCACAGCTGTCTGAAAGATGTATCTTTGTGATCACACATCCTGAATTTCCATCAGACAAGCAGTTTTGGCTTCTTCAGGTCCCAGTAAAAAGCAGGTCAGCTTTTTTAATGTTTTGTGGTTTTTCTTTTTGAACCAATCAAGTTATTTATGAGGTGGCGTAATTCTAAATCTATGTTAAATTTTTTATTATTCTTCTGAATACTCTTTGCTGGATTCTATTGCACAAGTACAACAAACATGGTAAGTCCAGCAAGAGCTGCCTGTGCCTGGTTTTAATTCTGGTTTTGATGACAGCATTGGTGTGGTTATTTGGCAGTTTGGAAAGGGTCTGGAGTTACACTTTTCAATCATGACTGAATCCATCTTTGACATTTAGAATCTGATCCAACTCCTAAGTGGATAAGATTATGTTTTATAGAATGAACGTAATTTTTTGATATCCTGTGACATTGGTAAAAATATAATGGTTCCTAAGTACTACATATAAAATATTAAAGGTATAGAAACAGAGTATTCTGAAAGAGTAATGCACTGTAATACAAAACCTCCAGTCTTATGCTACTGCAGGTACCCCAGATGTACAAAGAAGTGACCTACTATATACAAGTATGTTTTCATAGTTCAGAAGCATTAAATTAAGAAATCTCTATGCAGGGTTTTATCTCTACAAAACTAGTCCTAACCAAGTGCAAATTAAATTAATGAAAAGCTTAAGGGACAATTCCTTCCTTAAAGTGTAAATTCACTGGTGTTGGTGTCAGCTTTCCTATGACGTTACTGCAGACTGCTTCAATATCCAAGCTATTTTTCTTTAAGTCTTCATCAAGACAAGATCCTACCAATGAAACTGCAAAAATTTTAATATTGTAATCATTAATTGTATTTCTGAATCTAGGGAAAAAAAATACTTACTCCTTCTCTGTATTTGTGAGGGGATCTGTACTGGACATCTTCTTAGAAGCACTATTAAAATAAAAGTTCAAAATTAACAGCTCTGACACATGAAGAACAGGCTCCTACAGGATCAAAATCTTCTAAAATAGGAAAAAAACCAGATTACAATTCTAGGATGATACAACATAACTGCTGAAGGCAAAGACAAACCCCTTTTTTCCCATTTAAAGTTACTTGGAAAGGGAGTGGTGTTCTGTGTATCTTGTTTTCTCATGTTTTTTAACTTACACTCTGGTATTTAGTGTCTCTGAACTGCTCACATGAAGTACATAGAACAGGCCAAAACACACAAAATGGGCTTACATACCACTAATGTAGCAAAAGCCCCAGAAATTCACACTGTGTTCTTATTAGTACATACAACAGGTTGACAGGAAATACAACCATGGATGTAGTGAACTACAGTCATTTCAGAAAGTGCTAAAAAAGCATTAATGCAAAAAATATCTGTTTGTATCAGCAGTAGCAAATCTTCCTGACCTTGTGAGGTGCACGGCTGAACCCTCACATGCCACAACCCAGAACAGGAATTGTTTCCAAAGCAAGAGGGGCAAGGAACTCTCCCAACACACAGGCAAAAGGCAGCACAGGTGCTCCTGGCACCAACGTCACACCACAGACCCTGGCCAAGATACAGCAGCAACCCCAGGCGCAGTGTCAGCCTCCACAAAACCACTCCAATTCCTGCATGTCTGTACTTCTTGTGTGAAAAAGATGTTAAATCCACGCTGGAATGCCACAAATGCTCCTGCAGTAAACATTTTCAGGTTTTGCTCACTAAAGAACCAAAAAAACAGTCATCTGAAGACAGGGGAAGTAACACAGCATGGCTACACCGAGCCTTTACCATTCTCTTATTCAACGTGGAAAATGAAGAAGCACCAGGAGCTGCCAGCCCTTGTGTGGTTCACCTTACTGGAACCACCACAGAACAGAGACACAGCTCTAAAGCAGTAAATTCAAGTATTGCTACAGCAAATTTTATTACAGTGCATGGCACCGGCCATGTGAAAAACTATTGTTTGTGAACTTGCCCGACTTTGCCCGTCCTCAGGTTACCGCTGCTTACTAACAGCGCTCGCTACCTTTGCAGCGTTTCAGTACCTCTGCCGAACAAAACCAAATCCCTAGAAATGAAAATAACGAGAAGCAAAGCACCCGAGGAAAAAGGGACAAACAAACAACCGGTGTCAAGTGTCTACAATAGGGGAGAAACTGCAGGCCCCGGAAGGACCACCCGGAGCAGCCCCGCACTCAGCGCTCGTCCTGGGGCCGCCTGCACGGAATAAGCTGAGGGACAGGCAGGTATCTGCGGGTCACGCCTCTGGTACCAGGTACCTCCGGTGCGGTGTACCTGTGGGGCAACCCCCCCTCCC
>NW_005054395.1:968708-996803 GCF_000277835.1 Geospiza fortis | reverse complement strand
GGGGCGTGGCGGGACGGCGGGCACGGGGGGCGACGCGGAGCGGATCGAGCGCATGGAGCCCGTGCGGGACCGGCTCATCAGGGTCACGTTCAACGCCGACACGCACGCCAGCATCCAGTGGAACTTCAAACCGCAGCAGAGCGAGATCTACGTGAGTCACCGCCTTCCCCCCGTGCAGAGCCCTGGTCACGGTCGGACCTTTCCGATCACCCGGTCCGACCGTGCACCCGGCACTGTAACCACCAAACCACAGCAGCCACACCAGGTGCCTCTTGAGCGGCTCCAGCCATGGGGACTCCACCACCTCCCTGGGCAGCCCTTCCCAAAGCCTGACCACACCAGCAGTGGAAAATGTTTCTAATGTCTAATGGGAATCTCCCCTGTCTCGTCCCAAGGCCGTTTCCTCTCGTGCTCTCAGTGCAGGCACGGCAGAAGGGCCGAGCCCCACCTCACTACACGCTCCTGTCAGTAGTTCCAGAGAGCAGTGATGTTCCACTTGAGCCTCCTCTTCTTGAGACTGAACAACCCCAGACGTATTCTCTAGAACTTCCATCAGCTTTGCTGCCCTTGCTGAACATGCTCCAGCACAGCAGTGTTTTTACAGGACATTGTGTGTAGCTGCCCCTCTGCCATCCCATTAAACTATCAAAAGTCATTGAAACTATATTTATGTATACACTTCATGATATATACACCACGTGCACGTTGTACATACACCATAAAAGTGTGTATATATACTTAAAAATATACGTATAACAGTGTATATAAATCTGTACCATTTCTCCTATTGCCCTGTCCTTATAGGTACTTTTTTTAATATTTAAAACATCACAAATTAACTCTTCTGTTTCAAATTAGTTCTCAAAATAAGGAGTTATGCTTCTTAATAGTTTGAGTCCAGTACTGAAAGAATAACCTCAGAAATTAAATGCACACCATATCTAAATCTGCATATTAAAAATGCTCTCTGTGCTGTTGAACTGCTGGGGATAATAGAAGACTCAGGCAAAATGGGTAAGATTAAAAATACATAGAACAGTATTGAAGCTTTTAATTTTGAATATGGGTGAATTGCATGTAATCAAAACTATTTGTGAAATAACCAATTTGAAACAGCAATAGAGAAAATTAATTCTAGATAAAGTCTAAAGAATTTGGTTTGACGGGTGGAGGGCTGCAGTGAATTAAAAAAAAAAAAAAGAAAATCACTGTGCAATTATGTTACGCAGGTGGTACCAGGAGAGACTGCACTGGCATTTTATAAAGCAAAAAATCCTACTGACAAACCAATAATTGGAATTTCCACCTACAACGTTGTCCCCTTTGAAGCAGGACAGTATTTCAATAAAATACAAGTAAGTATGAACAAAGCAAAGATTGCATTTTCCTTAACACAAAAGAAAACAGTTACCCATAAATTGCATTTTAACCCTGGACAACATTCTTTGTATGCCAACATTTTAAGAAAATACCGTGTTTTTTTCAAATGATAAAGTGCATCAGTTCATTCTTAGCTTTACTGCCCTTACATCAAGCTGCTCATCCCATCAGAGTGGTTCCAAAATCTGTTATTTAGTACCGCTCTGAGGGCAGGCAGAATGATGTGAGCTGGCCTGGCCCCTTGATGTCTTTACACACTTCATTAAAAGCTAATAAATTTTTTTTCTACATCACCACATTAACAAAATTGCTGTCTTTTTGCTCATCTTATTGATCCTTCCTAGGATTTTAGGGGTGTAAAGGGAATGAGAGTTTATTTTAAACCATTAAGATTTCTTTCATGTTGCCAGAGATAAATTTTATCATCACTATTGTCTAATGGTGGATTTTTTTTTCCTCCCATCTGCAGTGTTTTTGTTTTGAAGAGCAGAGGCTAAATCCTCAGGAGGAAGTGGACATGCCTGTCTTTTTCTACATTGACCCAGAGTTTGCAGAGGACCCTAAAATGGCGAAAGTTGATTTGATCACTCTCTCTTACACCTTCTTTGAAGCAAAGGAAGGACAGAAGTTGCCACTTCCTGGGTATCAGTAACAGGCCTTCTCTACAAAATCTGACTGCTGCTACATCTGAGTGCCAGTTGTGATGTCGTTTTTCCTTGGAAGAAAATACTGCAGAAGTACTGTGCAGTATGAAATTATACTATTAAACCTCCATGGGCACATGCTGTTATGAAAGTATATGTATATATATATATTTTTTTTTGGAAACCAACTTAATGTATCCCTATTTCTTAGGGATAGTATTTCTTCACCAGACAGTGGAAGGGAACACACTGTTCCTGAAGTAGAGAGGGTTTTCTCAGGCCATCTTTTTGTAAGGTGTTATCTGAATACCACAAGGCAAATTTTTAAACCAATGTGTAAATTAAGATCTTCTTCTAAATACAGAAGAAAAAATCAGTTGATAACTAAAATTCCATTGCTGGCTCTGGAAAATAACTTGCATGGTAAATTACTTTAGAAGAAGGTAAACCCAGATAATAAATTAAGGTAATCTCATAACTAAACAAAGTTAGACTGCTATTTCTGTGTACGCCTCCCTGGCATAGGAGGAGATGATTCAGGAGGTGATGCACCCTCTCATGTTATTACTGAATCAGTAGTTCACTTGGTAAGAGCAGACTGCTCTAAGCCTGTTATCATGACAACAGTAATTTAAGTGTAAGCACATCAGATCTGTGGGATGGTTTCCATTTGGAAACACAGTCTTATTTCTGTGTTGTGTCCCACTCATTTGAAGTATGTGTGCTGCTGTTGAGTGCACTTTGCCTTTGCAGAGGGCTCTAGATTGGGCACCTCCACAAGAAACAAGCCTGGCTTGTGTCTAACATGCTTTGAGGGTAGGGCAGGGTATAACAACTGCTCTGAATTGCAGCTGAATGAACAGCATAGGTGTCTCCTCAAAAACCAAGACCAGCCCATTCAGAGGCTGAGTTGGCCTGAGCCTGCCCAGCAGTGCAGCAGCTCTCCTGGGGGACTCTTTACCACCACAACACGTAAGTGGTGTTTATGTAACTTTTGGGCATTATCTGTGTAGTTGGTCTAATAACACTTCATCACTACCTTGGAAACCAGGAGCAAGTTGTAGAGCAAGTTCAGGTAGCCTGCTCATTTTCAGACAGAAATTAATATCAGCCAGTATCTCTTCTGCTGGGCCATGTCTTTCTACACCTTCCAGCAGAGAAGATCTACTAAAGTAAGGGTGATGTTGTTTAGCATGGACTCTGAAAAGGCAATGGTAACTTCCAGTTACTTAAGTCTCAATTTTATTTGCATACAGTAACACAAAAACTGCTTTTTTGAAAATAAATGGATGCTATCTTTAAAATCCATTATTGTACCAATTACTTGTGTTGGTTAAACAGATTTTGGATGACTTACAGGTCTTCAAAGAAAACTTTTCATTCTTTCATCTCTCTAACGCATTTTATTCAGCAGAACATATGGAGCCCACACAAGTGAAATATATCTGTATGAAGATAGCAGCAAGCTTTATAATTCCAGTATGCTTCAGGGAAAAAAAAAAGTAACATCAAGACAAATCTTTGAATCCAGGCTAGGGAAAAAAAAAACCCAACTTCTTACCTCAGTTGTCTTTAGTCCATTGTCCTTCTGAAAGCTGAACTGATTATGGCAGTTCTCCACCCATTGCTTTATTCTGGCCACATTCTTTAGAAGAAATGGAGTATGCCCCTGGCAAATGGCAGTTCCATAAAAATGTGGGTTCTCTGCCTGAGTTTGAAAGCCCAAATTTGCACAAATACTGAGCACATTCCCTCTGTAACACCAGCTCTAACCTTGGTCATTTGCCAATTCCCTTCCATCTCTCTGTGACCATTTGTGGGATTCGCATTCTCAGAGAAGCAGAGAAGAGAATGATCAAAACAATTCTTGTCTCATTTGTTGCTCCCGTTTTTTTGTGAACATGTGGAATGTGCTGGAAGATTATTTACCTGAAGGAATTTGGTTATTGGATTCTGGTGTGTTTTGTTTTCTTGACCAGTCTCTGCAAGCAGTGTCCTGACAGTCAGTGCAGTTGAGTTCTTGTTCAGTTTCAGTTTAGATATAGTGTAATATATAGTACAGAATAATATAGTATATTAAAGTAATTAATTAACCTTCTGATATCATGGAGTCAGATGCATCCTTCTTCCCAGACATTGGGGTCACCCTGCTAATCCGACAACCATTGTGCTGCTGCAAACACAGAGGTTCCGTCAGCAGTCGCCCATTATGGATTACACTGCAACCCCCAGTTTGATTTGTTACCCTTCACTGTGGGGGTTCTGCCAATACAACCCAGCTATAGGGGAAAAATTAAATCAATCCACCTCCAATCCTATTTTCATCTGTTTTCTCAGGCTGCTGCCCAGACCACTACAAATTAGCAAGAAAAATGAGAGTAAAGCAACTCACCTTTTCACTTCGACTTAAAAAACTCCCAGACTCCTTCAAGGTTGTGTTTTGGATAGCAGGAAGTTGTTCTAATGGTGCTGCAGCAAACTGCACAGTTTCACACTAAAATACTTCCAATGCTACCTACATTTATATTTATTTCAGGGAATACACAAAGAGAGAAAAACTTGGAAGCAATAAGAGTTTACTTCTCAGTAAGCATTTGCTTTTATTTGGAATTTTATGCTATAAAAATTGCAAAAGCAGCTGAGAACTTCTTATCCTTAAACAGTTAACATAAGGAATGTTTAAAATGCAGTTATTTCACAAAAAATTAGCTTATCTGATGAATATGAACTAAGTTCTCAAATTTTGTATCAGCTATAAATTCAGAGAACTATACCTGTTAAAGTGCACAGTTTACATTCACTATTAAAATAGATAAGGCACTTACTAAAAGATAAAACAGTTATTAACAGGATTAAACAATTAAAGTAAATGGGTAACTATTGCTCATCTGCATTGTAGATGATTAATATTTCCTTCACCAGAAGAATCTCTGCAGGGCAGGAATATTGAAAGAAACAACTGATCCCCCTCCAATATTTACTGAGTAAAGAAAAGCAACAACAACAACACAGGAACAAGCAGGTTTTTTTCCTGTTCTGTTAATTATTGATGACAGCACTTTGTGTCCCAGCTTAGGTTCTTCCCAAGACAAAAATCCAACTATACTGTGGATTTTTAGGAAGAAAATAATACAGGAAAAATCTGTATTAAGGATGTAGGCAAGTAACATTGCACATCTTCAGACATCTATTAAGAGGCCAATTTTAGGGAAAAAAATTTATATCTCAAAACGCCCTTATAGATTTCTAGGGAAATGAACATAGCAGTGAGGCCAAAAGAGAAACTGGATTCAGCAGTTTCTGTGAATGTAATGTGTCTTTTTTTGCTTGTGCCAGGTGTCAAGTCTTACTTCATACACAGGTGAATTTGGAAGTCACATTTTACAGACACCCAAAATACTTTAAAATAACCACGCAAGTGACCTTGAAGAACACACAGCTGAACATTTAGGACAAATTGTCAAGGTGTGGAGCCAAGTAACTCTTCAACTTGCACACAGCTTAGTACTCCAACACTAATTACTGTGTCAAAATGCAAAACCTCTTCTGTTATTCACTTGTAGTTACAGGAAGCACTGCACAGGACCAGCACTAGAGTGTGTTCAGGAAAGGATTCCACCTCCACATTCACTCCGTGTTCTTTTTAACTTCTGTCTTCAGCACAACATCAATATCTTCATAAATAGCTCTGAAAGAGGAGGAGTAGGGTGACTCCTATATCACATTTCATTTTGACAAGTGGCACCAGGGAAATCCTGCCTGAAGTTTACAGTGTAGCTTCCCTTGCAGGATGCCCAGGTCTCCATGGAAACAAAGAGCCAACCCTGCTCTGATTATCTGATTGTACATTTAATGAGGAACCTCTGGATACTGTCACTTCTGTTCCAACAAGTTTGGGAAGAGGACTGCAGAACACAAAAGGCAAGTGCACCACTGTGCAATTACTGCACTAATTAAAAAAAAAACAACGGAAGCTTTGTTGAGATTTCCCTATCTCAAAATACAGTGGCTCCTTAGAAATAAGTTTTGTACAGATAGCTTAGTTTTTTTTTTTTTTTTTTTTTGCAATTTACTGTTAGAAAGGGGAGTTCTGCCATCTCTTAGGTTTTGTATTAGTTTACTGTCTCACTGTTTTGGTCTTCTGGAGAGACACAGCATCTTTTGTAGTTTATATTTATATTGAGGATTTTTTTCATATGCAGTAGAAGAACACTCTTTAAAAAACACAATTGCTATGAACAAGAATTACTTTGGTTACCTTGTTCCAGAACTATCTGTGCTGAAGTTCAATCAGCTACCTCCAGCAGGACCCTGACTATATTTCCTTCACCTTTCTGTATCACTGGATAAGATTTTAGTAATTTTGATAGAGCATTACACTTCCATTTTTACAGATGCCAGCTAATGAGCACACTATAGTTTGTTCCTTAATTGGTTATGCCAGAAATATTTGAAGAAAACATACAAAATGCAGCCACTGCCATTTACATCAATGATGCAGCTGGTCAGCTAACTCAGCCTAAGTAGAGTGGTCTGGTTTTCCTCTCAGAAGAAAATGCCATTTTTCCTTTGGTAACACAGAATTTTAAAATTCTATTTCAAAAGTTACTTACTCAGTGGGAGCCAAGGGATCGAATTCCATTATCTCATAGTAATGAGGTGACTGTGACTTGTTCTTTGATGTAGCTGTAGAATAAAGAGAGACACATCCAGATTTAAATGAGAATGAAAAGCATGATTACTGCATGTTTTTTGTGTCTTCCCAAAAGTAGCACATTATCTGCTACAGATTCAGCTGCTTTATATGCTAAAATGGACAGATATGTAATGGAATACATGAGCAATATGACTTTGTCAATGCTTGTTGCTGTTCCTAGTCACTGACAGCCATTATATAAACGCCTTAAGTTCTAACAAGAAAAGGAAACATGAAAGAGGTGATTTGCAGTATTTATTACCTGCTGATGATGGTCCATTTGATGGCACAGTCTGTCCAGCCTGCAGATTTACTGGGTTCAGAGGCACTGGGCTTAAAAGAGTCATCAACTGAGGACATCAAGCAAAACAATGCATAAACAGATTGTTCCATGAGGACTGGTTTGACCTAACTGACATAATTGCTGGCTTATCTTTAAACTCTCTGACTACTGCAGGTAAAATTCCAAGGCCAACAGTTAGCAACCCAATTAATCTTCATTCTCCACACAACCTTCAAAGCAACACTTAGTCTTCTATAGCACATGTGTATAATTTCCTTCTGTGTGACTTGTTCCACCACACAGATTCAAACACCTGCTTTTATTTGCAGTTTAAAATAAGGACTATGCATGTTTGTTTGGGAGGTGCTTCTCATCTTTTCTATTTCATACTGCCTTCATAACATTATCTCAAAGTCCCTTCAGGCTCTTTCCATTCCTTCTGTCATGGGTGTTTCTCTGCAGCATGACTTTTGTCCTGCACTGTACTTGGAGTTTAAGTGACTTTTTCGTGGGCTGTATTTTTGTGGGGGCTTTGCAGGTTTGGGGGTTTTTTGTATGTTTGTTTTTAATATCTTATTTGTGATAGAAAATACACTAGAGTAACATCATGGCAACAGGAGGAGAGCTCAGCTTGCTTTGCATAGCAACAAATTAAATAATAGAGCAAGAGCTTTCTGCAAATTCCCCTGGGATTGTGCTGGACCCAAGGAAACAGACTTCCACATTAGGATCTGTGGCAGCAAAAGAGGAAAGTTGACCTGATTACCAAGTAGACTATTCCTTGAGGCATTACCAAGTAGAATATTCCCTGATATATGGAGAAGGGCCACAGAAGAGATCTTTGCATCTTTGCGGTTGGGGTAAATCCAGAAGTTCTCATTTGACAGCTGTCAGACAAGAATGATCATCCCGAACATAAGTATTACTCACATTGCTATATATGTTCACATTGCTATATGTGTGTCCAGCTGGGCTGCTTAAACTATTGTTTTGTGCTTCAGCTGCAAATCTAGGAGAGAGCAACACATTGAATATAAGTAAGAAATTATCAAAACTGTTTGTTCTGATTGTTCCAATATTTTTGGTTGGTCTGTCTTTCCTGTGTGTTACAACTGAGAGCAGCATGGGCAGATGGACCAGTGTCCCATGCACACAAATTATAAAGACACCTCCCCTGTCCTGAACCCTTTTCCTGACCTGTTTCATGTTTCTCCCTTCCCGTGCCAAAAGGGAGACATTTATGTCTGTCTATGACAAAACAGTGATGCAGGCGTAAGTGTATTTTAAACCCTCTCAAACAATGTCTAGCACAGAGGGAATTTTCACTTGTTTTACTGAACTAATATGTAAAAGTAGTAAATCTGTGTCCTCAGAGATTCTTATATTCATTAGATGAATTATAGAGCACTAATACCCCTAAGGATCTGTAATCCATTCCCATTCCTTGATAAGAGACTACTCACGGGGACTGATGAGCTTTTGTAGGAGTTGCTGAATCCAGCTGTGGGTAAATTGATGGATGAGACCTGGTTTTATCTTCAGGGTGTGCAGATAGGCCATCTGAAATTCAAAGTGATAATTAATGGTAATTTAAACATTGTTATGCAAAAGTAGCTACTTGTTCTTTGAACACTGAAAGAGTAAAGTTTTTGTTTGGAAGGCCTATAGAGCTCTGAAAGGGATTGCTGTTTATCACATGAAAGGCAAAGTTTTAATGACTCTGAAAAGTCTCAGATCCAAGGTATTTATCGCTATATTTAGAGCATCAGCAGAGCTCTACATGATAGATACCACTTAAAACTCTTGTTGGTATTTGTAAAGGATTAAAATGGAAATCTACGGATTTATTCTCAGGGGGACATTCACAGCTTTAGCTTTAGTATATGGACTTCCCTAAAGCAGGTAAAGGAGGGGCTTCTGCAAATAGTAATTCAGGGTACTTAAAGCCAAGTCCTTCTAACACTCCTGAAAAAACTCCTGTTTCTTCCTGCCAAGTCTACAGAACAAGCAGCTACCAGCAGAGTGTTTTACAGGTTCATTGCAGTAGAAAACAGAGCATATTCTATTGCTCAGATCTATGTAAAAGGGGAGAAAGATTATTGTAAAAAAATTACAGGAAACCTTACAATATCTTACAATTTTGTTCCTATGGACACATTTCAATTCTCCTTTTAAGAAAATTTAAGGAACATCCTTAAAGTTAAGGAGTATCTTTTTTTTCTTTCTTACAAGGAACTTCTTGATTCCTCCACTAAGCTCTTGTGGGTTTTAGGGAATCAGAGGGAAGGGAACTTCCTTCACCACTTACTTCCTGAAGGAGACACTGCAGGGTCCCTTTGCACCACTGCAGATACAGAAGATGGAGAATCTATGGAGAGGCCAAGTAGATCACTTGAGGGAGCAGATGGCTGTTTCCTGTACAGCTTAACATTTGAAAAAGAATAAGTTATGTGGGGTTTTTCCTGGTGTTTTGTTTTTTTAAGGAATTTGCATTGTTTTTTAAACTTGCATAGTTTTAATCAAATCGCTGTTTTCACAAAAAATTAACTTTTAAAATCTTAAAAAGTGTTAAGTATAGGAGAAGATCAGGACTCTGTGTGAAATGTAGCCAATGAAATAAAATATGAATTTCAGAAAATATAAATTTCAAAAAATAAAGAAAACCAGTTCTGAAGTAGAAAATAGAAAGGATTCAATTCTATAAAGCCATTCTGAACGTTTAGATACAGGTTTGATATTGATTTTCTGATCACTCCTGTACAATTCTTTTCATGCTACTTACTTGTGTTAATGAGATTTGATATGTACTTAGGAGATAGATTTTTCCAGTCTCTTTTTGGATAGAAAAAAATCAAAACCACAATAAAGTTTCCTAGGACATAGAAAAGAGCTCCCTTCCTTTCTCCTGTCAATGTGTTGGAATTTAAAACATAGCCAGCCAAAGGTTTAATAAAACCACACGCTTGAATCATACAGGTTTGGTAACACCAGATGAAAAATAAATAAATGAAAGATGATGCATTTTAAACTCAGAGTCTGCTTAATAATATAAAAATGCACAGGCTGCATCATTTGGATTATTAACTAACCCAACAGTGGATCCATCAAGCAAAACCGTCCACCTACATAATCAGAATGTAGTAATAGTGGCTTTTCAAGGAAAACAAGACCATCTTCTACCTTTTTTTAATAATTGTCAGCAGTATTTCAGCATACACAATGCATTTGCATGTTGAGTTCCAGATGACTGCACAATTATGGCTTAGAAGAAGGCAAAACATGTGCAAAACTACTTTGGGCAATATAATTAACAACCATAATTATCAATCAATAAAGGACAGTCATTAAAGATTTGCTACAAGCCATTATTCACAATTCAGAAAAAGCTTTGACTCAGGAAAAAAAAAATCAATAGAAGAAGTGAATTCTCAAAGTGCAACAGTATTTCAGTCTCTGGATCATTAACAGGAAACAAATGAAAAGAACCTATGGTTTCTCATTTTTTGCATGGCAGATAATTGTGCTTAGCGGAAGACGCAATAAATCAGCATTTGAATAAATCTCTCTCTCATTTTTCATGCCCAAGCTTCCCTCTTGCATTTGACATTATTTGCTACTTTCGTTACATGAATTTGCATGAAATTCTGCAGCTGAGACTTTAGAAAAATCAGTAAGAGTAGTGTCACTCTGCTGTCTCCTGCACCTCTCAACTAGAGAATAGAATTCTGCATGTATCAGAAATGTATTTTTCACAAGGAAGAGCAAAAGGAATGTTTGCAGTCCTGCAGTTCAGGAGCTCATCCTTAATTACCTCCTCCCGCTCCCGCTGTATCCTCTGGTTCTCCAGGAAACGAACTCTGTTCCGTGAGAACCTGTTGAAGGTGCAGAGTTAAAAGTTCATTCTTACATTCCTGTGCTGTGCTTCAGAAGAATATGAAACCAGTTATAATCAACTTTTGATTCTCAAAAGACTCCAGAAGCACCAAACAAGCACTCCAACTGCTGTCTCTGGGTCACTTGGCTTTATCGGCAATCTGACTCCCATTCCAGGGCTGTGGTCCTGGTATCTCCTACAGCCAACACCAGCTAGTTTTTTCCTGGCCCCACATTTGGAGACAGCCATCTGCTTGTTCCTGAACAAAACCAAGGCTCCTCTGACAGTGGATTGTTCTCGGAAGAGAACACGTGAAAAGTCTCTGTTTCGGCCCACACGTTCAAAGACTGAGTTGGAGTTCTTCAGTTCTCAGTTTCAGAGTTGTTTATTGTATCTTATCTATAAAAATTTTTCTCCTGCCCTGCCGAGGTCCATCCAGCAGGACAATTCCAGGCACACTGACTGCCCTTGGGGCGGTGTTATCTCTTTGTACTAAGAACTACGTGTACAATATTTACAATTACTTTCCAATACCTAACACCTATGTTAGACAGTGAGTTTCTACTCTAAACCAATCCAAAAGTGCCAACATCACAGCAGAAGATGGAGGTAGAGAAGAAGAAGAAAAGCTGGACACGCCCAAGTCCCTCCATCTTGTCCCCAAAACCCCTATTCTAAAAACCCCAAAATCTACTTTTTCACCTAGTGATAATTATTACACCACTTAAAACTTCTGTGGCTTTCAGGTCTTCATACAAAGCTGATCATTTGCTCCACGGGTCATAATCAAACCCACAGGTTCTGGGCTGTGCCAGGGTCTCTGAGCCCCCTGGCAGGGGTCCCAGCAACCTTGGACACCCAAAGGGATGTCCTGAGTTCTGACAGTTTGTCTCTGTTCACACTAGGCAGGTAACTGTGAACATCCACTGTGCCAAATCCAATTTCTTCTGACCAGAACACTTCCAGCTGAGTCCCAGGAAGCCTTCTGTCGTCAGAGTTCTGGGCATTCCCTCATGCCCTCCCAAGACAACCCGCACACCTGTTCTGGCACACAGCCCTTTGCTATATTTTTTTTTAAAAATGGAAACAAAAAAAAATCCATCTGCATAAATATGTATGTTCTAGGAGTGATAATAGTGCTATTGTGGGTCCAGAGCAGACCCACACAAGTGACATTGAGCATCTGGAAGGTCACTGTGTTTCAGCACCAGGAGCCCTGAGTTGCATGGACAGATGTATGGACAGTTTATCCAATTGCATTTGCTATTCAGGGTCACTGTACTAGGGAGGCCCAGAAAAAGAGTATAGATGCATAAAGAAGCAGCAGTAAAAAAACCTTTCCAACTGTAGAGCAGAAAGTATTTATCTGAAATCAAGAAAGAACCAAGAAGCTGCAGACACTAGAGGGAGGCACTGTTACATACATGAGCTGTTGGTTGTACAGTTGAGATTGTTCTGGATTTAATTTGGATTCTACATTAATAATCAGAAACAGAAAATGCAGCACAACTCATCCTCCAACAACACGCACAGTGTGAAACAGATGCAGCTCATTAAAATCAGCTGGCCCTTTACACACCTCATTGTTCAGAGGGAAATACAAAGAACAAATCTTATGCAACACAAAATTAACCAGATATGTTTTTATACTTATCCACTCTGAAGTGCAATGGATCTGCACTCAGGAAGACCTGTACCATGCAAACCATAGCATTACATTACTAGAATACAGTAGTTTTCTGTCAAATTAATAATTCTTTCCATCACTGTATCTTTAGTGAGGAATCTGTTGAATTATATCCACAAACTCCTATTCACAGTTTGAGGTTCCCGGCCTTAACAGTATTCATCACTTGTAACAAAAATGTAAGCCCACATCTGACTTCGGTGGATTTACATGAAAGCTGAATAAAATTCCTTTTTTGCTTATTAAAAGGAAAATTCTCCTAAAGGAAGTGAGCACACAGTTCTTTCAAGATAGCTGCTGTAAAATCCACCAACACTACAGTAAACAAGATTAAAGAGTAAATGAAAACTTAACATTGTTATGATTAGGCCCAAAGTTTATGCCTGACACTTAGAAGAATTACTGATATTTTCAGTGCAGCACTCAGAACAGGATTAAAAAGAAAAGATGACTAAATTATACAAATTTGCTAAATTTAATACAAAACAATTGCACTTGATGCATAATGATTCCTAGAACACTCTTTAGCCATGGAAGAGATCAGCTTCTTAATATGGAAGGGTATCTCCTATTAAATCAGAACACTCTCCATAAGTATACTCATATTGTATTTTAGGGAGCAACACTGGAATTTTAAGTTGAAAACTAATTTCAGTTTTGCCAGCATCCAGTCATGCTACCAGTGCCATAACAGACAAATACCCAGGATGTCAACAGGAGTACTGCTGTGCTTTCATGTGTGAAAGAAAGGACCCAGGATGTCAACAGGAGTACTGCTGCACTTTCATGTGTGAAAGAAACATTTTCTCCTCTAAGACAAGCAGAACACTATGTTTCAATCCAGCTAAGAACAGCAAGCAACTCTCCTAAGTATGCAATGAGGCAGAAGGCTGCTCTATGGCCAATTCCTGCAGTAAAGCTGTCAAAATTGTTTAGGAAGGAGGACAAGTATTCTTTTCTGGAAGCACAGACACTTAACAGAGATAAGCACCAGCACCAAAGGATTTGGAGCAGCTGTTGACAAATTCACTGGACTGTGCCAAAAAGGGATGTCAAATTCCAAATTATTTTTGTGTGCCTCCATCTGATTACCTGCCTATGCTGTTAACTCACTTTACACCACTCTAATGTTTCCTAACTACTTTCCAAAACCAATTCTGAGGTGTTTAGGAGGCAGGAAATACATAATTTTCTCCTTTTGCAATCATATTTCTTTTCTGAATTTTAGGATAAAATCTGTCTCCATGGGGAGGATCAACAATAGGCATAGGGAGCATCTCTCCAATAAGTGTATTTATTCAGGTAGGATTCCAAATGTGAGGAGAGAGGCCCTGCACTTACCTTTCATGTCCCAGGAGGACATTATTCAGATCTTCATTTACTTGTATTAGCTCAACAATTACATCTTCATTCTCCACTGTCACCAACAATTCCATGATCCTCTCCTGCATCATCCGACAGGTCTTGTACAATTTCTGCCCAAGGCAAGGGAAGGAAAAAAATTAAAAACTGTAACTGTGGTCTCTCAGTGTGTCAGTTCTGGAGATGAATGATAAGACACTCAAGCACTGTAGAATCACAGGTAACATTCCTTAATTTACACAAACCACACAGGTACCAAACACTGCAAATGGAACAATGTCCATGTCCTCGATCTCTGCAATGCAGGGTCACAACTCCCAGCACCACATCACTCCTACACATCCCTACCTCTCAGCCCACCTTCATTTCTAAAGAGATATGTGTCTCTAAAGAGTAAATTACAAATTGCAAAATAACAGAGACCCCCTTCTGGTTGAAGCTGATTAAACTCAGCAGGATACTTGGACATAATCCTGTTCAATGTCTGCTTGAAGAAAAGACAATATTAGTCTAAAGGTCAGAAGTGCTCTGTGACAATCTCAAGCTCCAACTATTCATTTAAGTGGGAAGTCTGGATAAACTTAGTCTATAGATTTTTGAGAAAGTAACACAAACCTTAAGAGATCAGCAGATAGGAGAATTATGAGAGTTTATTAAGCAGAATTTTGCATTATTGCCTGGTGAAGTGGAAGACAGTCTGTTTATATTACTCCCCTCTGCAAACTCTGCATGTTCAAAGAAACAAATTCTTTAGCAACAGGAACTTTAACTCAGCTAACATTTTTTCTCCTTCATACAACATTGGCAAATGCAGGCTGGCTATGCTTAAAGAAACAAAAGAGCGGGGAAATGACTCTCTTTGCACACTACTATTCAGAAATTGCTTTGATATTCTAAGTGATCTGATTTTTCCTCAAAAAAAATACAATACTTCATGTAAATCAACTATTTATTTAAAAAGAAATTTGCACCCCTTTGCTAAATCTGTGTCAGGATTGCAGAGTGCTCTACTTTTCAGTACTGTAGCTTCACAGCCCAGGATAAAACACACAAAGCTGAGTTCACCCTAATGTCTGTAATTACATTTAAAATCTTCCCAACTGCACACTTTACTATGTGATTCACTTTTAAAAATTGTGCATTTCTAAACACTCCATTACACAAGCAGACTGACAAGTATCAATACTCAATAGAGAAGGAAACTGAGATACTAATTTCAGGCATGGATTTGTCCGAAAACTGGAGTTTTACAATGATGGAGAAGCAGCTGGAATAACAGTCATCAGTGATTCCAATACATTTGTGCTAATTCTTACCAGCTGCTGATCTGGACCCAAATTCCTGCACATCCACCCACTATTTTTCATTATGCCTATTCACCATTCAGTACAAAAGTTTGTTACTCTTCTTGGCTGATCCTGAACTATTCTTTAACTACAGTTATTTACTGGCCAGCACATTATTTCCAGTGAAATATGATATCTTAAGCCTTGTCCAAAAGAGGGTGGGGAAAGAGAGGAGTGTGACTACTAATGACTATAAAGAACAGTAAACACTGATCAAGTTCACCTTGTTACAGTTTTTATTGAGGGACTCCAGATAATCTGAAGTACTAAAATCAATGTCTCCAACTCACTCAAAGTCTAAACAAGCAGCTGTTTTAATAAAGGATTTTGTTCTGTGACAACAGAAGTCCAATCCAAGCATTCCAGGTAGTGCCACAAACAAAAAGAGAACATTAAGCATTGTTCAAGGAATAGGCTGGCTGTGCCTGATGTTTTACACCACTCCTTGCACAGGGGAAAAAGAACAGAAAGAACAACAGTGAAAGGAATGAGTTTGCATTCACTCTCCTACACGTGGAAACTCCACACCCTGTCCTCAACATTTTGCCAACACTTTTATTACTGGGAGTGTCAGTAAGAATCCACTGGTTTACTGTGGGCAGCTCAATCTGTGCACCCACATATGAAGTGTCATGGCAGGAGACAGGAAATAAAAGACAAACTTTTTCTGTTTCCCAACCTTTTCAGGGATTGGACAGAGGTGGTCAAGAATAATGTATCAATGTATTCTCAACAGCACCCAGTAAGGGTTCATTGCACAGGAGAATTTCTACACTGGGGAGGAGAAGCACACAAGGCTTGAAAAAATTAGATCAGTTCTTCAAAACACTTAATGCTGCAAAACTGTCAAAAATGCTTCCTCATTGTAGCAGTTTGGAGGTAAGGTTAAAAACAGAAGGATGTAGAAAAAGCTTTTTAAGTTCTCAGAGACAACGTGAAACCGAAAAGCTTCCATTAACATACGTCACTATTGCAATGCTGAAGTAATACTGTACTTTTAATTTCTGAACTGGAAAATACAGCATAAGCACATAATATCACAGAAGGAGCATGTACAGGTTCACTGTCACATCACTGGACTATTGCAATACACCTCCTTCAGGCTAGACTTACAGAGCACATGAATTCCTCTGTGGCACAGCAAGCTCCCAGTCTTTGAGGTCACACACATAAAGCCAATGCTTCATACTCTTCACTGGCCCTCAGTCTGCCCCTAAGGGACTGGTGATAATAAAGAGAGCTCTGCAAACTCCAGGATGGATATGAGAGTGACACTGCGTCATCATCTATTCTCCAGCTGGAATGTTCTCGGGGCTGTTTGACAGAACATGCTCAACAGAGAACGCTCCATTATGAAATTCCTTTGCCATTGGAATTCCCTACAGCTTAAATTTGCATTGCAAGCTGTATTGTCCTTTCCTGACTATCAAGATGTCAAAGGGAAGGTGAAGGAGATGAAAGAAAGCTGAGCAAAATGAGAGATAGAAACCTGTTGTTGGGTTCCATCTGTCAATCTGAATTCAGATGTTAAAAGACAAGATATAACAACTTAAAAAGCAACTATAACCAAACCAATAGCCCCATCAATGAATTATCATGTACCTGTAAAAGATTCATATCATCTGGATTTTCAGAGCCAGGAACATTTTCTTTCAATATTGATGACATGACTCTCACATTCATTTTTGCCATATCCAGTTCACTGTACAGTTTCCCAATCTGTTGGAATTCAAAGGAGAATATTGTGCAGGTGAACAGAGCAAGCAGAATAATTTTTACCTCTAATACACACTTTCTTACCCATTAGGTATAATATGCATTATTATTATTATTAAGCATTATTTTACTCTGGTAACGTGACATGGAAATGAATAGAATTAGTTCAGCTTTTAAATGTGCACTCAAACTAAGATCCAAGCCTGATAGCACTACTTGTTTTTCTTATAGTTAATCCCTCTCACTGATGTCCCTGTTCCTCCTTTTAGTTACATACAGGGCAAGCAGGCACGAAAGAGAACTGTCCTTTCCTTCCTGCTTTTTATAATAACCTCTTCACACAAGCCTTATGTGAAATCAGTTTGGCTTTCTCGCTTATCTCCGAACAAGCTTTCATCAATTTGCATAAGGGCACTGTAAGATGCAATTAGATATCCACACAGCCGAGTAGTAACTCCACAAACCCAACAGAAACCCAGAGCTACACCCTGTGCATTGAGGGTCCCTGCAGGGGCACCCAGGCTGCTCAAGCTACACATTCACAGCACATTCCAGGTGGATCCACCCTCCCCTAAACCTGTAGTGCTGCACCTGCTCCGGAGCCAACAACAACGTTGGGCCTGCGGGAAGAGGCAGGAAGGAACATTTGGCAGGACTGGCAGAGGATGGGGACGACTTTGCACAAGGCCGGGGTGAAATCTGTGAAAACACAAAAAAAACCAGAGCTTGGGTTGAACAAAACTGCAGCAGGCATCCTGCTGAGAGAGGAACATCTCTCAGACTACACAACTGCCCAGGAGCTTCCTCATCATCAGTGCTTCCAGGTAATTTGTTGAGCAAGTCCTATCTAAAAAAATAAAGCTAATGGCTATTTTGTAATGAAATTAGGCTTGGAAATCAAATATTTTTAGAAAGGGTTTGCAAATAAGTTCCATCACAGAATGAAGTGGGAATGGCTTAAGAACAGGCTAGCAAGGAATAATTAAGCCATCTCAGAGCAAAGAGTCCTTCCCAGAGTGCCACTGCAATTTTGCAATGAAGGACAATTTGGAATGTGATCACACTTGGAAGCAGTAGAAAGGCTGGACGGCCGAGTCTGGGTCTCTGCAGAAGGTAAAATACAAAAGTCTCCTGGACTGAAAAGCAGAAACAGCCTGAGAGAGCTTCACCTGCATTGCATCTGAACTGACTGATAAAAAAAAATTAAATGTCAGCTCCAGCCTGCACTATACACTACAAACCCTTCACTTCCTGGAGACTAAGGTAAAAACTGTGTTCAGGTGTGCTAAGAGAAACAGAAGGTTTGCCACTGATTTTTACTGGCAAGTACATGAGGTAGACAAAGTAATCTCTAATGCACTAGCTGAGGGAAAAAAATAGTATCTATTGAGAGCATTCTTCACACAGCTTGTTCAAACAACCTTTAAATACATAAGCTTTTGTGTACTCCACTATTCAACCAGAAGATCAAACTCAGGATAAATCTGAGTTATTCCTGTCTGCACTGATTATAGACATCAAATTCTGTAATTGCAAGATTCCGCACAGTGATGGATGGCCTTCACACTGCCCAAAGCTCTTGTGAAAATTCTTCTTAAAAAAAAAAAAAAGAAATCTAGAAAGAATGGCATTAAACCATGTACTGTATTTCCAGCTGCTGCACAATGTTCAAACCATACTTATATTTAATGTCCTAAATGCCACACAATACTACCTATGACAGAGGCTTAAATAACACTTACTGTGCAAAGCTGGAGAGATACGCAGACAATAATATTTTCTTACAGATTTCTACATCTCTCCATTTAATCTTAAAGACAGATGATGCTCATATTCTCAACAGTATGTGTTTTTGTGAAAACCTTACTCATTTTTGTTGAGGCTTTCAGAAGCTGACAAGTTTGGAGCACTAAGCACTCATTTATTTTGAAGTAAACAGCATGCACAGATCTTTTAAAGTCTCAAGACAGAGATGCTTCATTTTTGAGAACATATCCATGACTCTGTACTTGAAAATGAAATAAACTACTATATAGTTCAGGTTTCTTCATTGTTATCTTAGCTGTTATAACTGAAACTGATTCCTGCACATGTGCTTAAGTAATTTGGTCATATTCTGCCCTGAAGCATTTAAATAAAAAAACCCAGATCAAACACACCTTCTGTGTCCCATAAAATTAACACACCTCATTTCTGAAATGCCCTTGTGTATATTCACCTTAGATCCACCACTGCTAGTGTCAGAGGATGGAAATTCCACTCCTTTCTTCAGCAATTCCAGGTAAACTTCTTTTACTTCGCTCACATCCACCATCCCTTGAAAACCTCGTGCCCAAACCTGGTTTTGAAATATCAGGGACAGTAACAGTCACAAAAATGGCCAGTCAGTGGGTCAGAAAAATGCTTTTAAAATGTATGGTCCTAAGGACAGGTCATTCCCTTCTTCCACTTTGGATAACTCCATTCAGTGCAACAGGAACCACAACAGCTCCAGAGTTAAGAAGTGCTTTCAAAAGAGGTTCGCAAGATTTAAACACGTGGCACAACTAAACATTTGCCACATGGCAGAGACACTGTGAACACTCACAGTTTACTCCAGACTCACCATGATAAAGGTCAGGATTTTCTCCTGCATATCAATGGGCAGGTTGTATCTTGGGTTCGGCAGTTTCACCAGCTTGTCTTTGCAGAAATCCTTCTTCACAACTAAAGACTGGAATCTTGGGCCACAGTTCTCCATACACATCTCAAGCAGCTGCACACACAAAAACCTTTTGATTACACAAAGAATAGGGGGGAAAAACCCCACAACTTGACAGTTTTTTTTTTGTTTGTTTGTTTAATTTGTTTCAAGTACTTATAGGGAAGAGTAGGAATGGATATGAACAGATAACTGCTCACTAGAATGCCTGATGAGGTCACTTCAGGGAAACAGCAGCTCCCTGTGTGCTCTGTTATGCCTGCACAGTCCAAAGGAGCTGTGCCAGCCACAGTGACACTATTCTTAACAGAGAAGCATGGTCACACTTGTTTCTATGTCACATCACTTACTGAACACATGGTACCTTAGCAGCAGGAAATCTGCCCATATCTTAAAAAAAATTACTTGCACAGGTTCAGCAATAGAATTAATTCACTGCCTAGCACATAGGTACCCTGGTCTGACAGATTCTGAAGAGCTCTGCAAGAGAAGAAAATCAAATTACTAAATGCCTGTCCTCTAATCTGCCCTGTGAGTGAGAGACTAATGATAAAATAGGAAAGAACAAATTCACCAATTTGGAGCACAATTTCTCCATGTGTTTCAAAGGTCACATTAATTTGAAACAGATGAGCTGAAATGTTCCAATTCTCAGATTCATCTTCACGAGGGAAGTCTACTTCCAAAAACATGCTTCAAATGCTTAGAGCAGGATCCCTGCGAGCACTGTGCCTGCTCTATCAAACACAGCAGGATGTGGTAATGACATAATACTTCTCCCTTGTACACCTGGAGGTGGTTGATTGCAATTCTCATTTTGCAGAAGAGATGTCAAAAACTGCCATTACAACCCAGTCACCTGGGACTTGGCAGGAAATTGGGATCAATCAGATCAGGCGCAGAATCAGGAACAGAACTCATCTTGCCTGGCCCAAATCTAAAGATGGATGATGACCCACACAGGGATAGTCACTCTTGTGCTTCTTTCTCTTCAATTGAAGCTTCATTTTCCCTCCCAACGTAAGAGGGAAGATAGAAAGGTGAAAGCAAAGGGCTGACATTAACAAAAGGCTGCAAAATTTCATGGGTTTTGAGACAAAATTTCCCCTGAATCATGTCACAGATAGAATGTATTCTCAAAAGGATACATGTATTTAAAGGGATGATATGGTGATCTTGATAAAAGTAGGTTAAGTATACTTTCCTGTTCAGAGCAGACTACATTTGAGTAAGTGAAATCATTTTATTAACTCATTTTTTGGCCTCAAGACTCAGGGATATTTCTCCCACTGTGATCAGGAACTTACAGGACAACAGGTTGAAGACCAGAAGAAAATATATTGCCAAAATGAAAACAGGGTAGAACAAAGAGACACTGACAGACTGCTGTGCAAAAAGCTAACTTAAAGATAATTACAAAAAAATCTTGGCTCAAAACATTACTTTTCATAGAGAGTACATGAAACATATGCTAATAAGCCAAGTCATTTGCCTGTGCAGTACTTCAAAGATGCTTTGTGTAAAATATTTTCAACCCAGTGCATGGGAAACTTGTTATATTACTCCCTATTATTAATTCCCTACTTAGGGGACTGAGTATTTATCCACTGAATGAAAATACTGAACTAATGGTCTGGATCCTCCACTCAATTATGCCAGCCCAGCCCACTCACTCAGGGAAAAACTAAGCTGGTATAAGAAAAAGAAGAATTTGACTCAATTATTTTTAACCAGACTATTCATGAGCAAGCCACTTTCATGCTAATAACACCTTTCATTAGAATTTCAATATGGGTATTTCTGGTGCAAATAGGACTCCGGTGCAAATGGATTTCACTTCCACCGGAAGGAACAGATCCAAAGTGGCCAAGCCAACCACTGCTCCACACAGCTCAATGGAAACTCAACAGAAACACGTTTTAATAACAAAACTGGCAAATTAACTTCAATCAAACCATTAAAATTCCTGCCAATGGCAAACAGGATGTGAGAAGTGCTGGAATTGACAGAGCTGCTGTGTTCCAGGATAACTGATCCCAGAGATCTGCACTCAGCAAAAGATACAAACTGTGTAATCCAAGGCTTCTGGTTTACAGGACTGAACCACAGAACTAAAATGATAAAAGGCGTCTACAAAGAGGTGAAGCTAAACTGTGAAGCAGAAACAAAAAATGGGAGAAGTTGGTGAGTACAGCAGTAAGTCAGCTATGTTTCTTATCAACAGAGACCTCACTCAGATTTCAGGACTCACTGCACATCTAAAGCAGCCAGGTTTGGTCCATAAAGCTGAGCAATGGGTGCAGCTTGTGAGGGACACTTCTCAGACCCAAGGTGGCTGCAAGAACACCCAGATGAACAGCTTGCTTCTTCACATTTCTGACTCAAAGGGAACAAGCCATTAATCCATCTCCAGGATTACACTCCACTGAACACATCCTGAACACATCCTGATGCCTGCCCAGCTGAGGTTTGGAACTGCAATATGCTCTTTCCAAGGCCAGCATTTAAACCAAACCGGTATGAGCAGCTCTTTCAGCTGCCACTCACCAATTACAGTGCAGGGGCTGGGTACACTTGATCAAGGTTCAGCATTTCAAAAACACTGAATTTTCAGAAGTCTTGAATTTTTCAGATTTCACATTTCAAACACTGAGATTTGGATTTCTTTTGCTCTCACTTGAGGTCCTCTTCTTTTCTTCTTTGTCAGCATATACCATAAAGTATAATAAAACAGAGTAGCACTCTTTTAATTGAGGAGCTGGAGGACTTCTCATGCTTTTCTTTTTCAGATCCTCTGCTTTGTAGAATGTTGATTTAACAAACTAAAATCTGAAGGCCACATGTGCCATGCTAAATTTTTTCTGCATCAAAAAAATTACACATGATTAAAAGGATAAGTGGAAATATTCTTAGGAAAAAATACATGTCAAAATTTAATTCTAGGCAATTATAGAATGGTTTATGTTGGAAGGGACCTTCAAGGTCAGCTAGTTCCAATTCTCCTGCCATTCACTAGATCAGGTTGCTGAGAGCCCCATCCAACCTGGACTTGAGCATTTCCAGGGATGGGGCAACCACAATTTCTGGGGGAAAATGACTTCCTTTAAAATATTTTCCAACAATATAATACAAAGATGAAACAGTGATTTAATCTTAAATGTCTGCCCACTGCTTTGAATGCAGGAGTGAGAGGGATACATTCTATAAACAATTTCCCCATGTGCTGTTCAGCTCCTGAGACCTTACAGGGATCAGAACTGGGGCGCTGCAGCAAATGCTTTACAAAACCAAGGGAGCTCTGTGCAGGTGACTGAACAGCTGTCTCAGTGCTCATTACATAGACAGAATTTATGTACCTAAAGTCTACCAGCAATAAAAAGTCAAGTAACACACACACAGTCTGTTGGATTCCTGCCTCAAAGTTCTAATCCTCTTCACTCTGATTGCACAACCTCCAGTGCCAGCCGTGATCTCTTGGTGTTATCAAAGACTGGGCATGAGGCAACTCCATGGCCTGACATAAACACCTCCATCCACGTGACTTCACAGGAACTTCAGCAGCTCAGAGCACCTGAAGCCAAGCCATAGCCAGCACATTATCCAGCTGGCACTCAGCCTTCTTCCTCCAAGTAAATAAACCATCATCCAAGAGTGAGGAGGAGGAACACACTGTTGAGATTTAACTCATCCCAGTAACAAAATCAGGGCTAACATGCGCAGTCGAGCCGCTTCCACGGAGATTTCCACACTCCACTCAGTGTGCATCCTCTGGGAATGAGCTCCTTAAGCAGCTTCATTAAATATTAAATTCAAGGGTGTCAAGGTTGAAGAGATAGAAGTGGATCAAAGTGCACTTCTAAGAAATGTGATTTGTAGATACTTCTTAGTTTTATCTAATGTAGGTAGGAGAGACAATCTGATGTAGAGTCTCAAAAGCTAGAGGACCACACTTATTGTAAGAAATACAGGCACTAACAGTTCACCCAAAAAGTACCCTTATTTTTGCAAAACTCTGGGAGGAAAACAATTTTTCAGAGATGAGAGTTGCACAGGGAGGGAACAGCTTGTGTTTCAGTATTGAAAATTATTTCTTTTTTTTCCATTTGCAATTAATTGCTGTTGTCATCTAAGCATTTCAAAATGGAAAACAGGAACAATTTCATTAAGGCAATTAAGAAGATAAAACCAGAAGATATAGCACATAGGAAGAGTGATGTGGGAAATCTAAAAGCCACACATGGCTAGCAATAAGGTCATCAAAGGAAAAGATTTTACACATGCCAAAATTATGTCAGTACTGGTAAAAAAAGAAAAGAAAAAGGAAAAAAGCCAGAGGCACAGGGAGAGACAAAGTATAAAAGATCTTATGCAAGAACTAAAACTAGAAAGAGAGAGAGTTAGAAGAAAGGCTGGAACTTACTTAAATTAAAAAAATAAGGAAAAAAGATTAAAGAATACAGGGATAAGAACTCTGCAAACAGAAAACAGCAGCTGGGCCAAGAGAATGTGAGTGCCTGGCAGGCAAGGTACAAGTGTGCATGGGAGAGGGTGAGGACAGAGAAAAGGGCTGGAACAGAACAGGAATTGCACTCCCAGCTGAACTTGCCACATACTCTGTCTGCAATACAATGAGCTCCCAGGTCAGTGTGATAAAGTTGTTCCTTGGATAGACCTGGATCAAGATCATTCTCCCACTTTTACATACTCAAAAGCTAAGCTATAGTGTCACCTTGGGTATATCTGCACTGTAAATACTCAAGGAACAGCTCCCAAACCTAAACCCTGGGCTATCAGCAGAGACTGTGTCAGATAGTCACAACAGGACCTTGCTGCACAAGGGCTGCAGGAGACAGACCTGATACAGGGATGGCAGGTACAGTGGAAAGCCAGTGTTGTCATTATGCAAACACACAGAACACACAAAAATGTGACTCATGAGACAGTGGAGGAGGAAGCCAGGGAAGAAGTGCGGAAACAGAGTGAGCTAGAGGTCTATATCAACACGTTTAACAATTATCTGCATCTCTAACTTGTCAGGAGACACTTGGGCAATTGCTAAGCGACCTACAATTTGGCCCTATCCATCACCCATCTTCTTTAACCACTTCTCAGCACATCTTGATATAGACTATGATTTTGCACAACAAATACCAAACCTATGAGTAATAGCAGTCAAAGTGATGCAGATAGGCCTCTAAAACCTCAAAAAAGGAAATGGTGAAGAAAATACTTTTAGCCAATTAACAAAAAACTAAAATCCTCAAGAACCTAAAATACAAAAGATATGACTCTTGTCAGAGTAGCACTACTGGTAGTCAAGAGTAATTCAAGTCAGAAACTAAGGACTTAGGACAGTATTAGAACTTCCTGCATTAACATACTCCAGTAAACCTTAAATTGACTGAAATCACAACAGCTCCCCAAACCCTGGGGCAGTTCAGGAACACTGCCAGATTCTAGAGGCCACGTGTCAAGCGAGGATATTCCCAGACACCCCAACCTTTAGCCATAATGTCTGAATTTCACACAGCTCACTCTGCCTCTTGCTCCCTTACTTAACTCACCATGGTTACCTTTTCCTTCGAGTTTATCATTTATATGTGATAACATTTCCTTTTACCAAGCACGTATCACACATTCCACCAGTGCTGCACACTGTGCTTAGTCTGACTAAGATCAGCACCACAAGGTGAGTAATAGAATGGTCAAATGTAGCTTTTATGTAATATCCTAACCTCTATGTCTTTCACAAACAGGTGGGGCTCTCACAGGACAGTCACTGGAGCAAATAAGAACTATCCTACTTTTACAAAGAACAAGTTAGCTCCCTACCCACCTCGCAACCAGAATTTGCATCATCCAGGAGTCCATGGAATGCCAACAAACTATCTGATCTGCACTGTGGCAGTGCTGTACACACAAACAACAAAGACTGAAAACATCCTGGAGAGTTGTGTCAGGGATAATTTGCATGCCACCTTATCGTTTAGACTGTTTGCCTTCTTAGTGTCTAATTAATATAAATATAGCTGTACTTACAGACAAGGTAAGCCTGATCTCCTTGTGGTTACAGTTTTTTGAAAGCTTCTTCTTCAGTGCTTTAACTGCATCTTTAGGCCTGTGACAAGAAATGAAAGAGGAGAAGTTAGCAGTGAAGTTTTCTAGTTCATAACTCCATCCAAGAACCAAAAATACCAGCCTGAGATACAGGACCAAATCCACCCCTGTGCTTACACCCACATAAAACCAGAGCAATTGCCCCATTGATTTCAGCAAAATCTCTTCAGCACTGAAGTAGAACAACAAAGCAGTGAATCAGGTTTGTTACTGCAGACTGTGCATTACTCCAGAGACTTGTGCAGAGATAAAGTTTTGCTCTGCAAAGTCTCCTCCAAAATTATATTTTTCCACTGTTGTAGAATAGAATTAAATATCTATCTTTCATTGCCATGAAAGGAAATATCAACTGCCAGATGTATCAAGAGTTGACTGGCAGTTTTCATGCATGATGCAATTAGAATATATTCTCCTGGGAGTGCTGTCAGGAGTAGGGGTGTCATGGATAACTTCCAATCTCATAATTGCAGGATGCACTTAACTCATCTGAGTAACTACCAGGGATGCATGGACAACCCACTCCAGCCAAGAGATATGGGCATTTCTAACCCAGCCATTTTCATTTCTATATATACACCCCATATCTTTTAACTATCTGTGTAGGAGGAAAAGGGTGGAAGATGGTATCGAGGTTATCACACGTGGGAAGCCATTTTGCCTCATTAATATGGACTACCTATAGTGTACAATTATTAGGGCCAGCCCAACACTCATGACCAACATAAACAAGATGTCCTAACATCTCTTTAGGATCTCTCTAGAATCTAAGATGGAGCAATAGGCCAAATACAATGTTTCACTTAAAAAAAAACCAAAGAAACCTTTGTTGAAAACATTTCAAAGTCAATGAAATTAAGTGGGTGTTCACCATTACTGCAGCTCTTTGATTGAAGTGCTATACTTCATGAGAAGAAAAAAATAATAGGAGACATTTCTCTCTTTTTCTTTATCATATGTCATACCCAGGCACATCAGTAGAGCATCAAGTGACAAATGGCACAGGAGTGGAGAAGTTTCCCTTTTAGAGAGCTGTACTACAATCCCACTCCTATTTGCTTCCCCCATTGAAGCATCTGGAAATACTCTGGTCAGGAGCTGGATATTGCATTAAAATAACCATTTGCCTAATTAGATGCAGCAGTTCTGCTGCTCCTACTATTCTGTTACAGACTGTGACTAGTAGTAGCTGCCTAGGAGGAAGTTATAAGGAGCTCCTCTGCAAGCTTAAGCTGTGCACAAAAGGAAACAGTTTATTAAAAAACAGGCTCTGTTGCATGGAAACTTTACATAAAAACTAACACCGAGGGTCAAAGCGTGCTGTTGCTTATGGCAATAACCAGAAGGAAGTCATTATTACTGACATTCCAAGTACTAAGAACCACGGGTGAGCGCATGGAATCCAAAACAAAGAGAGGAGAGAAACGTTGATACAGTAAAAAAGACACCTGTACAGAAAGTAAGCCATACCTCATTGTTCTGGAGAAAACTCTTTAGCTAGTGTTAAAATATGCCACTACTAGAATTTCTCAGAATGCAATGCTGAAGCAGATCTTACATGAGAACAAATTTCCTTTTTTCCCCTTTTACAGGTGGAAACAAGAAAGTTCAGAGCAGCAAGTGGCTGAGCAAATCTGGATGTGGCTGTCCGGTGCAAGAGACCAGCTCAGTCCTGGGAGCACACCTGGATGGGATGGATCCCACTGCACAGGATCCCAGCCTGTGCTTCACCCCGGCTGCGGCACAGCCTGGCAGAGACACTGCACGGTGGGGAGCTCGGAGGCAAAAGCCAAGAGTTTTAAATATTGTTGTAGGCACCCAAGCTCTCAAAGCCTTTTTCCGGGTGGGTTAGCAGAGCACAGGGGTAACTCTTCAGCCTGACGAGCAGATAAGAAACCTTTGTCACCACCTTTCTCTACCGTGTGTCTCTACCGTGTGGGGAAGAACCTCCGAGCCTAATCCGTAAAAGCCCCGATGGGGCAAAGCTTTTCCTTGGGAACCAAAGCTACGTGCTCCCTGCGCTATTTCGTTTCGGGTCACTTCACATCAGCGTCCTACGCCGGCTGCTCGATGTCGCCCTGCCCTCGAGCGACGCCGGTGCCACCTCCGCGCCCCGCAGCCCCCGGCCCGCTCGCTCACCCCTCCTCCGTGGCGTTGATCACGTCGCAGATGCGCATGAACTGTCCCCACTCCTCCGTCTGCAGCGACCCGAGCGTCGCCCGCTCTGAAAGGGAAAGGGGAGCCGAGGGTCAGCGCCCGGCGGGGACAGAGGGGGCGGCGCGGGGGCACCGC
>NW_005054395.1:951239-968490 GCF_000277835.1 Geospiza fortis | reverse complement strand
GCCAGGCAAAGCCTTTCCTTGGGAACCGAAGCCGTCTTTCGGGTCGCTTCACATCAGCACCTTACACCGGTTGCTCGATGTCGCCCTGCCCTGGGGCGACGCCGGTGCCACCTCCGCGCCCCTCACCCCGGCCCGGACCTAAAGCACCCCCTGACCTCACACAGCCCCGGGCTCATTTTCCTGCCCCATGGACCTCCGAGGCCCCCGCTCACAGGCAGCGGTGGCTCCGCCGGCTCCCAGATGGGATTTCACAACTGAACCCACGAGGAACTTGGCGTTTCCTGAGGCGAAGCTCAGGAGCACCTTCAGAGCCCCTTCTGCTGCTGGTACCAGGCTGCACCCCGTGTGCAGACACAGTTTAACCTCTGTCCCCACCGGTACACAGCCCCCGGGGCTGCCCCTGCTCCTACAACCTCCCTACAGGTGCTTTCAAGCCCCCACCTTCTTTTCTGATCCGCACATTTTAAAAGAATACAAGCAAAGATCTCAAATAAACGGGGAAAATTCCCAATGGTGCATCCAAGTTACATTCATAAATTCATCCTCTTTGTGTTCAGTAGGAACCACTAACACCTTCCTCCTGTCACACACACCTTTCCACATGTGGGACTTCCTTGCTACAATTACTGTCAATGACTTCCACTGTGTCTCTTCATCACAAGCCTATCTCACACCTGTACAATACCTGGGAATGAACAATGAATGAAAATTAAGATGTCAGCTGTAATTTTTGTTGGCTGACAGTTTTAATTATTTCAGTATCAAACGCACACAGAATCATATTAAATAGCCTCTGAGTAGAGCTTAATGAGTCATAGTCAAGACATGATATAAGCAAATAAATTATTTGCCTGACATTAGAATTTAATGGATTAACAAAGCTCTGTGTGCAATACGAGAGTTTTTTTAGGAGGAACTAATCATACTTTGTGTTTTGTACAACTCTGTGGCCCCATCTACTGGATGGTTTTAACACGAATGCAGGAGAAAACCACATTTTTGGCGTACCTGCAAGTATCTCTACGAAAAACAAGTTAAAGAACTCTTAGGCAAATTGATAATGTACCATGAATGTAGGAGTCTTTTTCTTACTCAGGCTGTAGTAAATGGGTGGAATCCATCATGCAGTCTGATGAGGCTCCATTTGAGACTGTTCTAATGAGCACATCTCAATTTTCCACACTTCTGTTATCCTGTTATTTGGCTAAAAGCCAGACACCAGCTGTCAAAACAGAAGTCAGTTTATTTATGTTAGTTCACAGAATTTTGAAAGATATCCTCTAAACTTAGGTGTTTCATTAATTTGCTCTTTAACCCTGGAACTGTAATGAGGGCCTATTTAAATTAGCCCTTGTTTAACCTGCAACACAAGTCAGATCTTGTTTCAAAGAGCCTATTTTATTGAGCTAATCAGGGGAAAAAATTCCAGTAAAGCATTTTTTCATTGGAATTTACTGATTAAAGTTAGTCATTGAAATCAGCTTTTGGTATAGATCTGTGAACTCCTAGTGGGATTCGGGTTCTGCTTGAAACAAAACCTCTCTGGCTCTTCAGCCTTCCTAGGGCTGGAATGCTCAGAATTCATGAGTTGGTGCTCAGAGTCCCAGGAGAGCCTTGTACTTCTTGCAATTTTACTAATACTGAAGAAATACTATTACATTTAATTATTACTATTAATGGATATTTTCTGCCTCTTGCAAGCACATAGAGAATGTTATAAAAAGAAAGAAGGAAGAGGTTAAATAACTTCGCTTTGCAAAATGTTTTGAAACAAAAGTGTTGAGTGCCATAGCTTCTGTCTGCCTCAGCTCAGCTAACATGTATTACACCCAAATAAGCAGGATTGTCAATGGGATTTCATTTTTACCAGAGATTTTGATGATATTATATCAATTACAAATAAAAAAAAAAACTCCCAAATTGCTATAGCTATGCAGAGATCCTTTTTAAATTTAGTTTTGCAGGCTTTACATTTCAGAGTTATATCTCATAAATTATTTTTAAAATCATAATTTTACCTTATTTAGGTTTCAGTCCTGTTTTCAAAGAATCACATACATGCACAGAGGACATTGAATGAAAAACTTAAACAGCTGACATTCATAAATTGATTTATGGTTTTGACCTGTACCTGCTTTTGTTTGTCATATGAAAATTAAAAGCCATTGCAATGATTTTTTGGTTTAGTTTTAAAATGAGAGATTCTTAAACGGTCCTTATTCATTAGACATTAAGTGAGGAGCTGCAAAGCAGTCTCTCCTCCATCTCCCAAGGGCTGTTTTTACTCTCACTGCCTTCACCAGAAGCCTATTCTAGTATGACTCTTCCTTGTTATCCAGTATAAGAGATGCAGTCGGTGGGATTCTCACTGTGGCTCATTAGACCAGATGCTGGTTATGGCCTGTGCTGGGAGCTTTATTTGAACAAACAGCTCCAGGGTTAAATCAAATCCCTTCTGCATCATCTCCATTAGCTCACTGCTTCACATAACAGCTAACCTAATCAGGAGCTATTTGGGCAAAATGAATTAATGTTTGGGACCCAGTTGCACTAAGAATACAGAGCTGTCCCCAAATATCTATTTAAGTAATTACTATATTATTAAAAAAAAAAAAAGAAGAAATGTCCAAGTGCTGTTATGTCAGCAGCACGTTTAATTTGCCTGTTTAGAAAAAGGAACAAATCTGGCAGTGCCAGAAAGAGGTAGAGGCCTGCAGAGGGCAAACTTGGTCAAGGAATCTCCTCATTTTTCATGCAGCAGCTACCTCTCAGCCATATTGGTTTTTCTTTTATCTGAGCTTCAGATACAGCTCGTTAGCATTGCAATGCTCTTTTGCAATTTGAAATAATTAAAAAAAACCTCAGTAAATGCCATGCATTGGTGATTAAAAGGTAGGAGAGGGTCAGGGAGGTGGCATTTTTGTGGATGAGAGTCAGATTTTTGCACTTGTGACTCTGCTGCATTTCCTGGATCACATGCCCTAAGCAGCTCTCACTGCCCTGGGACTTTCAGGTGGAGTTAGACAAATCTGTATTTCTCCCACTCCTAAAACACTGAGAATTTGTAATGATTTTTTTTCCCTTTAACAATACACTACAAGAGTCTCAGCTAATTTGAAACTAAAATCATGTTTACCTTGTTTTACATCAGGCTGAGGCTAGAATCTTGCAGAAAATAAGTATTTTACATCTACTCAGGGGTTTATTTTTCTGGGTTTTGCTTGTTTGTTGTTGCGGGATTGTGTTTTTTGGGGTTGTGAGGTTTTTGTTGGGTTTTTTGTTGTTGTTTTTCAGTTGGTTTTGGATTTTTGTGGGGGTTTTTTTTGTTGTTCCCCCCCCTCCCCTCCCAAGATATTATACATTACCTCCCTCTGGGATTTTACCCTCACCATATAGTGTTAATCCAAAAACTTTCCCTCTCCACCCTTTCAGGAAACAACTCTCCTTTTTCCCTGGATCAAAGCTGGAGATAAATATTCTATTATCTGGAGATAAATATTGTATATCCATGAAACTTACCTAAGCCTTTTCTGAAGTTCACCTTCTCAGAGACAAAGATGCATCATCCAGTTCCCTGAGCTTCTTTTCAGATGTGTATTTTCCTCTAATGGATTCTAGATTTATAAAGAAATTAATGAAATTATTATTATTATACTGCAGAATATGGTGAGTCTTAAGTTTTCTGTAGTAGGGTAAATATTAAATATATCATATATCTTATCCACTGGAAGGCAGAATCCTCAACTTGACTATCACAGGAAAACTCACAAAGAAAAAAAGACTCCCTTAATCTTAAATTATAGCAATTGTAGATAGTTTTCTCATTAATTGAAAATTAGGTATGAACTTGATAATTCACATTTTTTGTAAACTAACATATGAGAAGTTGGGAACTTTTCTATTATCAAAGGAAAGTGGCAAACAAGTGGTTCTCATTTAAGCTAACAATAAAGAATGTATGAATTAGCCAAACATCTCTTTGCATTAGAGGCTACCTGAAGAAGTTTATTTTGTGGGAGGTCCGTCAGGAATTTGGAGAGTTGTAAAACACACTTGCCCAATTAAATCAGGAATGCTTTTTGAGTTACATGGTACTGGTGCATAGCAGGACACTGAGGTTACACATAGTATACATTGCTATGTGCTACAAGTTTAGTTTTGTTTTCAAATTATTTAAGTTCATGATAAAAATTTCTTATATCTCACTCTGAGGTGCAATATAAATTTCTCTGCCTTCAACGAGCAAACTTGAAAAAGCTTAATTTGTGCAGTTTTTAAAATTAAAAAATTACTTGATAAATGAGGTCTTCAGATTGATGTTTTCATCTCTAAGTGTGCTGAAATACAATAAAACTAGAAATAAGTTTGTCTGTTGTTCCAAAACAAAACAAATCAGCCAATCTCCAAATCCTTACATCTCGAATGTGTGTATAAGAACTTGAGCTATAGGAATCAACAAGTATCAAACCTGAATCAAGCTGATGTTTTCAGTACCAGGAACAATCTTGATTAGTTGGGCAGCATTGCAATTATCGGCGTGGAAATCAATCCTGGAAGAAACTCACATCCTCAATCTCTGCCCATTAGCAGCAGGTATGGCCTTTACCAAGGACTTCATTTTTATCTTTGTGACACTCCCACTGCCGCCTGAAGTGCAAAACATCTCTCAGGAAGAGCTTAGTTCAGCACTGCTGCTTCTCGTCTTACTGCTTAGAGAGAAACAATAACTAAACACAGATCCTTTAAAATACACATACAGAAAATAAATTTTGGGCATTGCATCCAAATTAAATAATTTCAGCAATATTTGATTGCCATCAAATAATTGGGCTGGCTGCTGGAACAAACATCCAAAAGCTTCATGGACTGGCAGAAACTCATCACCCACAGAGCCTGGTTCCAATCCAAGCCATGCAGTGCCACGCTGCTCATACAGCCCCCTCCTGTCCTAATTAACCAGGAGTCTCAGCTGAGTTCTCTGCTGGATTTTAATTACAGCATTATTAGTTCATGGGGGGAAAAAAATTGACAGATGTTTCAGGTTGGTTGTAGCAAATTAAAAGGCAGGTGCTTGGTAGAAAAACTCAGGAATGATTAAACAAGTGAGTGGTGGAAGTTTAGCTGATGTTCAGTGAGCAGTGTTCATAGTACCAGTTACTTTTCTGCAGTGCAAGAGGACTTCTCAGCATAAAAATAACAATTGCAACAGGTTTGGATCTGGTTTTTAAAAAAGCTTATGAATATGTGTTCTTAGTTTGGTTTTTAGCTTTTGCTTGGGCCATTTTGCTCCTCTTTCCTCTAAAAATAAAACCCACTGTTTTTTTAGGTTGCCAATTTAAGAAAAAATTGTGTGATGACAAGGTAAACAATAGAACTAGTTGATTACTCAACAATTATTGTTACACTGAGCATCTCTCATAAAGAAAACCACTAATTTTCATCTCTTATAAGGAATAACAAATGTCATAACTTTACTAATAACTTCAATTGCCTGACAAAGCAGTTTCAAAACAAGTTTGAATGAAATAAATGCATTATAGCAAACATAGGCAGGGCCTGAAAAGATGCCAAGGTCAGGATTTTAAGAAAAACAAGAAGAAACCATTGCCATGATTCTGAGCTCTCCATCAATTATTCTATTCCATGGGAGTGTTTATCTACAGTCTCAGTGAGTCTCATCCATCGGGGTGACATGGAGAGTGTCAGGTGAACTGAGGAAAGAGGCTTTGAGCAGACAGTGAGGTCATTTGGATGCAGGTTCAGTCTGCTGGGGCGGTTTTCTGCTTGAGAATAAAAAGTTACAGGGTTTGAATGCTTAGTGGGTATTTTTTTGTTTTGTTCTGTTTTTTAAACTAACATACATATGCAATTTATGGCTCTATCCTCTTCAGAAATACATTTTGGGTTTTTGTCATGTGTAAGTTCCATATAAAAAGGAGAAAATGTTGGGATTTCCCTAATGTTTTTGTTTTTTCTTTAACAAAACAACAGTTTAAACTATGCTTCTCATCCAAGTGTATCCAAAAACTATTCAAAGACAAAAAAATCATTAGGTTTCATTTTGAGCATGCAGAACCAGATATGCTGATAATTTCAGAACTAGAATTTTGGACTGTTTTGATTTTGACAAGTCAGTATTTGCTCATCAGGGGTGTTTTGCTGGAAAAATTTCCCATCAGCTGCAAGTTATATTACACATTAATTACGCCACAGCTAAGAAGTGAAAAACCCAACCCAAAACTCTTTCCACTAGTGGTGACAGTTATGGGGACCTGCCAAAAGGCCCCACTTGAAAGGCAGTGATTTTCCTACTGTTGGAGTACAGGATGTAGAGAAAATTGTGCAGCTTGTTTAATGGAAAGAATCAGCCATATATCTGCCAGTTAATAGAATAAACAAATAAATGCAGATTTTAATGCTGTAACTCAGTGAAAGCTGAAGAACACCTTTTCCCTGTTTCTAAGGGAGGCAGATGTTCACCTGGGTCTTAATCTGGACATAGAAACAAAGGTTGCTTGTGGTTGGACTGAACCTTGTGAGTACAAAGGATTCAGATTTCTTTAATTTCCACCACACCTGGGCGTGGTCAGTGCAGGTGGCTCTGGCCTGTGAGGCTGCTACACTGCCCCAGCTGTTAATCTGGGACTCACAGATTTACACATGTGGCCTAAATGGAGATTTGTGCCACTGTCACCTCTGTGCCATCCTGAGCCTCCAGTCTGTGCAGCAGAGGAACACACACATTTCTCAGGGAGTTCCTCTGCACTGCAGGTTTATAGAAACTTGGATGGTGACCTGTCATGGAGACTGAGCTCACTGAAATTAGATTCAGTAAGGTACCTCCTCTGTATCAGGGTGGAATTAGTGCTGGTTGCTGTTCTGAAACTTAAGGTCAGAATCTCTGAATCTCTGTCCAGAACAGCTGCAAACCTCAGAACACACTCCCTGCTTTGGCTGCACCTCCACACTGATGTTTTTGGCAAACATTTTACATTTTACCCAGGGAGCTGGAGCTGTGGCATTTGAAAGACCATGCAGCTACAAGTAATTTAATGTTGTGTGAAACACTTATCATTATGTCTAAAGGCACAGTTCATGCGCTGCAGGAATCCCACTGCTATTTCCAAAAGCAGAGGATGGTTTGGGATGCACTGTGCATACTCACTCTGAGACAGCACAAGTCCTGTAGACAAACTGGAAATTTCTGCTTGTCTGTACTTCATCTTTCACCACAGCTATCTCTGGGTAATGATGCAGTATTGTCAGCAGTGAAGGGTTGTTTTACTGAAATATTTAATACAGAAGAGTATCAAAATTATTTGATGATTTGCTTTTTCCACCATGATCAATATGTCAGAGGTCTTCCCATACTGGACCATCACACCAAGTCTGCTGCTGCTTGCTACTATAGTCACTCCTGAAAACAGGCAGTTCTTCCATCTTTTCACCTAATTCAGTACACTCATTTTTCCTTGTAATGACACTCATTTAGATGCATTCCCTACTTCTGATCTTGTGAGCAGAAAACTCCTAAATTGTACACATAGCTCTGCTCAAAAAGAAATGCAGTTGAACTGTATTTTTGGCCTCTCAGCTTAAGAGAATCACATGCCTTGGCTTTACACTAATGCTTTTAAGCACCACTGCTGAATTTTGGTGGGGATTTACACAACCAGTAGAGAAGGAAAGATGGCTGGTGCTCTCCCTGCGTGTTTGGTTGCACACAAAGTCCAAAGCCAGGAGCTGTCCATGGTTTGGTGCAGGCTGTTCTCATCACTAAGGACAGCCCTGGGCTCCCACTGACACCCTTGACAAATCACTGTCTTCTGGCAGCACTGCTTTAAGGAGCTTTTGAGATCCAGCAATAAGTAACTCAACTATAAATTGCCACACTTCTCTCAAATTGAGATTTTGTGTCAAAAAATGCTCCTGAATAGTCAAAGTGGATATTAATACCTGTCATGGGTCAAATAGGAAGAAGGGGAGAAGATGAGAATGAAGAAAATGCTATCAAGTGTAGCAGGAAGCAAATAACTTTTTAGCTTATGGTGAGATGTCATTTGACAAGGCAGCATCCTGCAGGAGAGAAGCATGAAACTTGCTTCCTGATGCACTGCATGCATGCTCACACACTCACCTTCCTCAGATACTTGTCCTCTCGAATTCTGCGGAATTTGCCCCAAAACATTTCTCTCACTTCAAAGAAGGTCCACCACACATTCCTTATTTGATTTAATTTTTCCTCACGTTGTTTCTCAGTTACTTTTGGCCTCTAGAATATTTGCCAGGCCCACTTCTCCAATCTTTTTTCTGGCATAATAGTCCCCTAAAGCGTTTTCCATTCACTTATTCCTGGAACTATGTACACAATAAAGATTTCTTCTGTCATGAACTGAACACCAAAGCTACCAAAAGGCACTGACAGCACTGCTTTTTTTACCAGTTGCTTACAGAGCACTCACACCCAGGCTTTGCATCACTGCTGTGGAAGTGCTTGTTCTGCAGTCCTGTCTGCAGGGCAGACCTTTCCTGACTGGCATATCTGCACACAATTGCCCCCCAGACAGCTGCACCTTTACGGATCAGAGATCAGACCATTACCCCTGAAGAGCTCAAACCTTCCCACTGGACTCATTTGTAATGTACTCTGGTGCTCAAGTTCTCAGCAATTATAAATGACAGCACCTATCAATTTTAGCTGCTTAGATGTTACCCATTGCTACAGTAATGAATGCTTTACAATCCTTAATCCACTTACCTTTCAATCCCACACTGAAGTTCTGAAGCAACAATAGGAAGATTAAATGTTGGAGTTGTTAATTTCTCCAAAATCCTTCTTCTGACGCCCAGTTCCAGAGAACTGATGCTTGAAATGTGCTCGCAGCTGTGGCTTGACCAGAGACTGGAAAATTTTGCTTCCATGCCTGCCCACAAAGCCTTTTGTCGTGACTGAACTGAATTGCTTGGCCCCTAATTTCCACTTGCCTTCAGAAGCAGTAAGAAACTGATGCTCTGCTGTTACGGTAAACAGCAACAGAGGATTCTCACTGGAAATATGGAGATTTATGCCTTCTTTCATAGAACTGGCTTCACAAAGCACACAGAAATTATGTGAGGGTGCTGAGGGTGCCTCTTTATGCAGTCACTGTGGTTTCAATTCTGCACTCCATCCATTGAGCCTTTCTCTCTTAAGCATTGTGTAGGAAGTCTGAGCATTGTTGGGATTTGAACTTTGTCCGCTACCTGTAAACCCCTATTTTTATCTAGACAGAAGGAATTTGGCCAAAGTTACACAGGAGACCTGTTGTAAATTAGAGAACTGAGCCTAAGCCTCTTATATCTTAGAGGAGCAGCCTGACTGCTGCTTTCAGAAGAGCTTCAGTACATTACACCAGCTAAGTGTCTGGCTCAATCACTATACTGTGGATTACCAGAGGGCAGATTAACTGGAGTCTATTGAATTTTTAAAACATAAAATAAATACCTCCTATAAGCTCTTAACAGGTTTCTTCTAGCAAGGTTTTGAGGAATTTCCACCTTACTAACTCTGCATGTGTATAAATGCACAGAAATTGATAGTACATGAACCTACCTAGCAGTAGAGCAGAGCCTCATAACATTATTTTTGGCTAATGAAAGGCAATGTCATTCCTGACATCCCAGATAAATCACGTTTTCCATTGCTATACACAAATGGACTGGAATATAGTTAGCATTTAGTCTGCTAGGCAAGAATAACCTCAGCCCTCTCAAATTGGAATTCTCTAACCACCCACGAACGATAACATGTTGTGCAGTTACCATCAATTTTCTGACTTTGTGGAGAACAGGGACTGAGAGCAAGGCAGACAGAGCATCTCATGCAGTGCCTTGTTACCTATAATTCCTTTACTGTGAGGCCGTGCGTATCCCTCAGCTGAACCAAATCCCTTTCAGCTGCAGCTGATAATGCAACACCCACAGCTCAAGGTCACTACCTGGAAATTGGCGCTTGCTTTTAACTGGACTCACTTCAGTGGTATGAAGCCTCAAGTGCTGCTTAGTCTTAGCTTTGATGGGGTTAACAATGCACCATCCTCTTGTGAATGGGGCACTTGAGCCACAGTTAGACCCTCATTGTTCCCATTGCTCAAATCAGTTGCAGAAAATGTGCAATATTGTCAGCAGACTTTTGAATACAGATATGTTTACCTGCACACCAGCAAGGTGATTGCTGGTTTCTTGGTGTTTTACATCAGTTCTAGTTTTTTAAGTAACTCCTGTGGCAATGGAATACAGATATAATAAAGGAAATTAATTCCACTGGAACAACCTGAAATAGCAGTGCAATGGTGAGAGGTGCCATGGCACAGATACAGCAGACAGTATGCTGGTGGTGCTGAGACTGCTCCATGGAAGACCACAAAAAAGGAATCTTTAAACTGCTCTTCTTCTAATCCTTTTATTTCTGAGGCCTAAAGGCAAGCCCAGTAGAGCATAGCTAATTACACCTCTGATTTTTGACCATTGTATGGCTGGTGGAGCCCTCACATACACTGATGTGAAGCTCCTAGTAACACCCCAATACCTGCACACCTGTGTGAGGAAATTCCTTTCAAAGCCCTTCTGTTCAACAGAGACCAAGACGTTTATGTCCACACACTAAAACTATATTTAAAACCCCAGCTCAATTGCAAAGTGAAAGAGACAACCCCTTTGAGGAAACGTAATGACCTTTGCTGGTGCATAGTTTGCTTTACCCAAGGATGTTTAACTTCTTGATTTAGTCAGTCAGCTTAGACAACTCAGTTTGCCAAGGCCTTTGTAATTTCCCTTCTCCTTATGAAGATGGTTAATATTTAGCTATCAGTTGAGTCAATGTTTATTCCCCTGTAATTTTTTTTTCAGTTCTTTCTATCTTTCTAATGACTGGTTGTAAACATACATTCCATAGAATGATTTTATATTTTTAACCAGAAAATCTTAGTGCTCAGCCCTTTTCATTTTTAAAAAGAAACTTATTAGGGGTTTCATTTTGATTAGGAGCATCATCCAACAAACCTCCATAAATAGTCAATCATTCAGTATATCCTCTACATTCCCAAATAAAAATGTTTTGCTTAATGTGTACTTTATCTAATGTAAAATGTATTTTTTCTAGTCAATACACATTTCTGTAGCTGGGGGAAGCACTGCTGCCACCTCTTAGGAGTCACACTTCAGATATTCACAAATTCCCACTAGAGGATTGAGGAATCTTTGGACTATCCTCAGGAATCAAAGTTTTTCCTCAGGATGAGGCATCATCACATGAAATTGTGGGATATCCATGATCTTGGTAATATGGCAAACTCTTTAACCTTTCAGCATTACCAATGATTTTCCAATTACTCCTCTGTATTCCTGACATCAAGGTAAGAACAGCGGCCCCTGACTGCTGAGGAATATTTTTGGCTGATTGGCAAGACACTGGCAAATACAATCCTGTTGTGCAGCACCTCCTCTTCCTCTTTTAATGCACTGGGCCTACCTCCAAATATAGACACATCCAACTTCTAACCAGAAATGGCATTTAATGCCCCAAAATTACTTACCAGGACTCTGTTAAATCACAGATAGTGCAGTGCAGGTTATAAAAGCAGGATGCAGGAGCCAGTACTCTTGGGATCTTCCTTTAAAGCTGGCTTGCTGTGGTCTCAGGGAAAATAGAAAAAAATAATCACTCACTTCTATGATGCAATTTACTCATCTGAAAAAATGAGATAACTCCACTGATCTACTTCACAGGCACTGTGTGAATCCTCAATAATACTTGTGAAACTATACAGTGATCTCTTGACAAGAAGTGTTCTGATGGAGCCCAAATGTCAAAAATTGCTTTCAAATCAGGGAGTGAAAAGTGTGCACCAGACAGACATGGATGGTGCTGTAGTCATTTTCACTATGATGCCTCTCTTACTGTTTCATCTCCTTTATTACCTATTTCAAGGCCTATTTTGATGACTTAGCATTGCCTAGTACTTTCTCCCCCCCTCCAAAATTTCACCTGTCCTCCTTAGGCCTGCTCCCCTTTCAATTTTTTTTTTCCTCACAAACTGCTCATGAATTGCCTTGGCAGTGAGTAAAGTATAAGTACTTTTAGAATATGGTTTATGGTTCAGTGGCCATCAGCAAATGCTGTCAGAGCTGATACCCTTCAGCTGGGAGGGAACAGCAGCTTCACTCACGCCATCCCTCACCTGCTGTGGGGCTGGAAGGGAGCCAGGATGGAGCATTCCCAGGCCAGGCCACTGCCAGGAAATTTTATTCATAAGGGTTCCCACTGGCCATGAAATTTGAGTACCCAAATAACTGTGATATCACACACTGAGGAAAATAATCAGCTTTTGAAGCAGCTCTGTGTGGAACTGGAAGAGTTGTGGTTGTCCAGGTATATCCCCAGGGCTGCTAGAGAGGCTGGGGCAGATATTAGGTGAGGACAGGAAAACGAAGGATCACTACTGCTGTAAAATGTAAAAACATGGACAACCACATCTCCCTCTCTCTCTTTTTCTATAGCATGCTGAAGAACTAACTCGATTAATCTCAGAAGTTTAATACCACACTTGAATGTTGAACTGGAGCCTCCTAAATACAGAAAAAATGACGTGAGAAATGGATTTCTAAAGAATTTTTAAAACTTGATAGAAAGTTTACATAGTCTTATATATTTATATGTAAACACTGAGATAAGGTGTATTCACTTAGGAAGGTTATGGAATAGAGATAACATTTTTGAGAGAGAGATTGAATTAGAAATAAGTTTTCATAAGTCTTAAAATATGGCTTTGTGAGAAGATTAGATATTTTAGAGAATTAGAACTTTGAAAGATGTATTATAGTAGGACTATGTGGGGAAAAAATACAGGTGATTGGTGTTAGAAGTAATAGTAGTATCGTGTGGTAAAAGTTAATAGGTTGAAAAATATTTCTAAGGTATTGTAACTAGGAAATAGGTTGGTTTTTGATGGAATGGCATTGAGTTTTACATCTCTTGTATCTCACTACTCATCAAGACTGATAACAAAATAAAATCTTTTAAAACACCTTTCAGTTGCCCTGTCTCTGCAAAAACTGAGAAACCAACACCTAAATACAGAAAAAATGTCCTGTTATATCATTGGGTCCTTTCCTTAAATCGCTCTTTTTTCAAAAGGCATTAAGAACTTACCTTTAGCATGTGGTTTAATCCTATTAAAATTCACTGAGTTTAGGCATATAATTTAGTAACTTAGATTCTTAAAGAGAAAAAAACCCCAAATTCTTAAATTAAAAAAACCTAACCCCAAAACTTGTTTGTTCTCTTGCTTTATCCATATCCTTATGCAAGGTCTGCATGGTAAAATAACAACTGCCCCATAAACAGAAACATCAAAAGGAACGAAAATTCTTTAAGACTGGTCTAAAACTGCATTTGTTTAGAACATCCTGATGATTCCAGCTGCTGTTGCTGACTGTCAGGTCTGTTCCAGGAAGGCACAAACCTGTTGTGCAAAAGCAAGTGCATGGTTACAGTGCCATGCTCTTTCACAGATTCCTGATGGAAGTCAAATCTTGTGGAAGATTTACTTACTGTGCACAGCAGGATATTATTCAGGAATAGAAATTCCTGATATTTCTTGCATGTTTCAAATAAATGGCAGACTGAACCATTTTGATTAATGTACATTTGGAAAAGAAATCATCTCCACACGGATCAGCTGTGTGAGCAATGAAAGGATGTGTGAAGACACCCTTTACTGTTCCTCAGAATCCCGGAAAAAACTTCAGGCTGCTCTTTTCCTTTTCCCCATGTCCCACAGGGTCATGTCCATTCTGGAGTCCTTACACAGCAACACAGGCAGCAGCTTCTATTCCAGCAAAGCCCCTTGTGGCAGCTGTGAATGTTGTCCCTTTTATTCTGATTTTTTCCTTATATCTATTTGTCATTTTTTTTTTAATAGTAAGTATGCTTCTGGCCTGTGGTGCAGTATTTTCTGCCTGCTTTCAGTCCTTTTTAATGCCTTCAAGGTGCTGTGGAAATAATGGTGATTTTAGCCAGTGGATTTTAGGGAATTAAAAAACCAATCGAAAGTTATCAAATGCTCAACACTTCCCTTTAAATGCTGCTTGAAATCAGAGAATTTACTTTTATTTCAAAACAAACTTCCATTTAGAAAATCTTGTATTTATGAACAGGAAAATGATGGAATTGAAAGCAATGGTTCATTTTTTTTCCTGCTCTAGGCGAACCTGCTTTAGCAGGGGGTTGGATTAGAGGCTCTCCAGATGTCCCTTCCAACCCCAACCATTCTGTGACTCTGAAATTGATCCTGTTCCATGACAGGCATGAAAAGGCTTCAATTCAGAACCAAAACCAACTGTTGTAAAACAAGGAATCTCAAATGAGTCCATGTGGAGCTCTGTTCAAATCCAGGGCCAGCAGGGCTGTGGAATTGCAGAGCTCCATGCTGCACTCCCAGCCTGAGCTGGGCATTTCTGCCAAAGCAGGCTCAGATGCAGCTTTTGGGACTGGAATTGGCATCTTCACACAGAGCTCTGCATGTCTGTGGGTGTGGTCAGGGAGTAGGTCAGGGAGCTCTGATGCACCATGGAAGCTCCCCCCAGACAGCTGCATCTTTCTCTTGAATCCAGAGAGCTAATTTGGTGAAGAAACGGCTGAAACAGCCAAAAACCAGAAAAAATCTGTGGCACTGGACCTGGTTTCAGGCTTTTTATAATGGTTAGTGTTGCTCAAAGCAACATGTGCAGTACATTACCTCCTACTTGCTAGGGGCAACTGGATTTGCTCACCTGGCGGGGAATTTATGTCCAGACCAGGTTCTTTCAGACTTCAATCACTGTGTATTTCCTTTGGAATGTTTGCTTTGTGTTGCTTTCCTGTTTTTCTTATGATTTGCTACATGGTTACAGAGTGTGGGGGCAGGAGGATGGAGGGAGAATCCTACAAAGAAAAGGAGCTGGAGACTGCATTCACTCCACCACATTTTCCCTGTGGCACAGCAACCGATCTTCTGTTTCTGACTTCTACCTCCTGATGCAGACTGAAGAAACAAACTGTGAGATGTTAGTTGTGGAACTTCGTGCAGTACTGAGGAATACTAAAGTGAGGAAAATGGTATCAGGATCCCTGAAAAATAGAACAGGAGCTGAAGATGAAAGAGGAAGCAGGGACTGACTTAAGAGACGAGACTGGCAAAAATCCACTCATAGTGACACATTTAAACTGCATAAAAATAACTAGGAGCTCTTCCAGCTCTAGCCTAGAGATGGACCACAAGGGCAGACACTTGTTTTCCCACCAGCATAAGAAAAGTAATATTCCATTTTGTCTTACCCCTGCTTTTAGTTCTGCTGAACTACTGACAGGGCATATTCAGCTTTACTAGAGCAACATGAAGAATTCAGCAACAGAATTAATACAGATAGGTGATGAAAGATCAAACTCTTCCATGTTTTAAATTTAAGTGTTTTTGAAATACACATGGAATTTTTATCTAACCTAAGACATCCCACAAACACAAACAAAACCTTCATGAAAAGGCTGATCTTTTCTGGATAATTGCATAGAAGAAAGGATGTATCCAAGCAGCTGGGCAGCAGGAGAAGAATGTCAGACACATCTCCTGGTCTTGTAACAAAGACCAGAAACATCATATTTAATTTCAGACCTCCTTGTTTCAATCGACTCTGCTTTTCCTCTGTGCACATGCTTCCTCCTCTGAGGACTTTCCTGCTAAGACTCTGCATCAGCAGCTTGGGTTTAAGTCTGCATCAAGCTGGTTCTTATAGTAGTAAACACACTTGGAAGCTACAAAGACACAGTGTGTTTCTTGCTGCCCTGCTTATCAGTCACAGCCAACAATTTATAGCTGCACTTGGCAAAAAAAAAAATTAAACTACTACATGTTCTAAATAGTGCAGGAGTGAAGTGATTCTATTCCAAGGTTTTGGCCCAAAACCTGGCTGTGTGTCAGGTAAGCTGAAAACTTAATACATCTCAATTTTCTGAAAAAGTTTTAAATGACTTATTGAGAATTCAGCCTTCAGTCTTAGAAAAGTCAAAACTGCTGTGTTAAATTATCCACTTTAAACAGGATGTGCTGAATTACTTTCATATTAGAACAGAAGCTCCATTATTGATGGGGTTACAGATGCTCAGGCTGACCCTTTTACTTACTCCAAAATCGAATTCAGATTGCCCTGTGAGAGTGATCTGATTTTTATTTATGCCTCAACATATGTTACATATGAGGTGAAGAATTCCTGTAAAGATTGTACATGTGCTGTTAGCCCTGTCCCTGGGAAAGCTTCTCCTGGCAGCCAGGACAGGGAGAGGAGACTTCCACGATGGGGCTGTGAGTGACTCCCCCACTGGCTGGTGGGGCATTGTTACAAAGCAACACAGACTCCCCAAGCAGGTGCAAGAGAGAGCCCTCTATTGCAAAAACCAGGCCTTTTAAAGCAGTTAGGCCTTTATCAGTTACATTCCATTTAAGCACAACAAATGTAATTCAACCAATCACCATGAACCATGATGTGAACACACAATGGTTATATAACTTGTTTTCCCACCTCCAATTCAGCTGTGTCACTTTCCCATAGTCCTCTTCTACTTCGCCCAAGTAACAGGCCTGAGCCATGATTTTACAAGGTTAACAAGGTAAATCTTATTTTGTGAGGTTTTACAGGGCAGACCCCCAGATGCCTGGGAAAAAAATGCCTGGGAAATCAGGCTGGGGGAGCAGCTTTAGCAAATAAAACCAGTTAACTGCGACACAAGCAGGGAGCCAGTTTCTTTGTGTTCCTTTGAGGGAGTGGGGGCTCGCCTGGATGGTTAGCTTGGCTTTCCTCCCGCCCTCCCCTTATTCTCTCTGTGGTCCTGCTTCTTCCCTGTCCACACATGTCCTGCACTGTTTCAGCGTTTCCACGATGCAGATCCTTGCTGCAGATGCCCTGTGCTCTGCTACTTCTGCAATGGAGCGGACACTGCCTGCACCCAGCTGTGGCCGCTGCTTCCCACATTGCCCACAGCATGCACAGCCCCAGTGCCAGCCAGGGCTGGTACACCACTGTTCCCTGACAGAGCAGCCACGGCCCCAGTGCCAGCCAGGGCTGGGACACCACTGTTCCCTGACAGAGCAGCCACGGCCCCAGTGCCCGCCAGGGCTGGTACACCGCTGTTCCCCGACAGAGCAGCCACGGCCCCAGTGCCAGCAAGGGCATGGGTGCT
>NW_005054395.1:942264-950994 GCF_000277835.1 Geospiza fortis | reverse complement strand
ATGGAAGGGACATGCAGCCTGCTGCTGTTTGGAACTCACACCCAGCCCGCCACGGGAGCCACGCAGACTCACCACAGCTTCCAGCACGCACGCTCCCGTCTGCTGAGCTGTTGCTGACAGAGCGCCGGGGTTCTTGCAGTAACACCATCCCTGTCCTCTGTTTCTCTCCCTGTCTCTCTTTTTCCCTCTCTGCTCTCTTTTCTGGTCCCCTTTGGTAGGAAAACATTCCCTTCTTTATCAAGAAACAGTTCTCAGATATAATATTGCCACATTTGTGCTTCATTTCTGTCTGAGAAATCTATCAAAAAGATAGTCTTCCCAACTCCCCTTTTTAGGGAGAACAGCAGAATGTGACACCCTGAAATTTAATTTTCCACATGGAGGCAATGGATAAAATAAATTCCAAATTTGGGCTAATGTATTTTAAGGATCCTCTCCACGATCCTCTCCATGATCCCAAGAGAAACACACATTAAAATATAACACCGAAAAAATCCAATGCTAACATTGACACCAAAGTTACCCATCTTTTTGGGACAATTTACTTGGTGTTCTCATTAGACCTTAAATCCATTTCGCATGGATCCCCAGACCAGGAGTCCTCAGGTGTCACCTTCAACTACGACTTGCCAAAAGTAAAAAAAAAATATAGACATCAGATCCTTTTACTAGATTCTTTTCTGTAAGCTGTGTGTTTTGTGTCGCAAAAGGGAAGATTTAGTCACATTTCTACAAACCTTTCTTCCCACAGATCATCAGCGCAGTTGATGAAATTTGTCACAGGCATTTCTTCTCTAGATAAACCAGAGTGGAAGGCAGGGTTAATTATAGTGCCTTAAGCCACAGGATTTCTCTTTTCAATAACATTGCAGTTGTCTTGGGCTATTAAATACTCCTTACAGCTGCTCTCACGCTGGTTCTCTGGGAAGTGATGCTGGAGATACTTTGCTGGAGTCCTGGCAGCCACGTGGATGTTTGCAGGCAGGCAGAGTTGGCCCTTCCAGCCTCTGCTTCAGCTGGATGATGGTGGTGGAATGTAAATCACTATTAGCCAGACAATGTGCATACATCCCTCATTAACTCTTTTTCTAATTGTGATAAATCCTCTTTAAATTAGCTTTAAAATGCCAGTGCCGTAAACATTCCCTGTTCCTGTTTTGTCTCATGGGAGGATGATGTTTTTCCAGCACCAGGAATTACTATTTAATTACTTCACTATTTAACCAAGATTAAAGCAAAGACTTGTAGGGATCATTTGCACACAAATATTATTATAAATTGATCCCTTTCCAGAAATACTCTGAAATTTGCTGAGGAGCACTGTGTCAACAGCCACAGCAGAATCATGGAGGAGAATCTTTTGTGATGCTGCATGTAAGGAAGGTGTCGTGGCTTGAATATTTTGTTTTTTAAACAAAAGGATTATAAGTCCAAGCAGCAGTAGTACCAAGCAAGTAATGAAAATACTCTTTGGGGAGGCCTCAGTGTACATTCTTAAATAGGCTGAAAATTAGCCACAACTCCTTAAGAAGTCTGCTTGGAACAAAAGCCAAATTTAAATTCTGAAGTTAATTTAATAATGTGGAATACATCTTAAGACTGCTGCTCCACAAGTTCCCTCAACTCATTTGGTTTCGTTTTTTTTTTAATATATAAAGTTTGCATTTTACCTTGTACATGTTTCTTTATCTCATTATTGCATTCAGTTTAATATTTTATTCCTGTTTCAAATATAATACATTTATATATCCCAATCTCCCTGGCAGATTAAACAAAAGCTGCACACAACACAAAGTCTGCTTCAGAGCTGCCAGGCACAGTCTCCTATTACTGCAAGCAGCAGCAGCAGCAGCTCTGTCACCAGCTGATTCCTTTGCTGAGGAAGGCTGGAAGTTTTTTGGGTTTTTTTGGAAGAGCTGTTCTGCAGCATCCCTCTAAACTGCTTGAGCAGGATTTACAGCAGGAGAACAGAGACATATCCAGCCACGTTATTCTGAGCCAAATTCAAGAACTATCATTTGGAATTTGTGGTGCTTCCTGACCTTTTGAAAGTGTTCCCCAAGCAGCTGCAGGAGGATTTAACAGGCAGATCCAAGAAATGTCCAGTCAGCACAGGACCTTTTCTGCCTCTCAGGAGCTGGAGGTTCTCCTGCTGCATCCATGAGCATGCCACAAAAAACTCTCCCAAAAATCTTTAAAGAAGGACACTTTTGAGAAAAGCAAAGATGTTCTTCATGGCCTGTCCTTTTTCTGTATGGCTCATGATGTCCCAGCTACAACAGACTGGCCACTCTCCAGTGCTTCATTAAAATGTGTCTCTGTGCTTCATTAACATCTGTCAGACACGGTTTACTCATTTTTCTTTCATCCTGCCTCTGAAGAGTACCATGTAAGACATGGAGTGCTCTGCTTTATTTTCATGGTGTGCATGTGCTTCTAGGTTTTTTTATCCAGTGCTCTATACTCAGCGAGGAAAACATATTCAGAGATGCTTGGTGGGTTTCAATAGGGAAGATGGAAAGATCTGATGGAATCATTTACTCTCAGTACGTTGCTTTGCAGCCTCAGACCAGCAGCCAAAAAAGCTCTGCTTCCTGCACCAAAGAGGGAACATTGCCTTGCACCACAGAGGGATTTGTGTCAGGAGGACAAATCCACTCAGATTAAATTCCCAGGCCCATAAACCCAGGATATTTTGTAAGTCATAGCAATGTCTTGCAGCAGTAAAACTAAATATTTTCATGGCTCCTGGGAAAACCTGAGTATATTGACATGACATTGTAAAGGTAAATAACACAGCAGTGCACAGCAAATTTCAGATAGAGAATCGGACCCTGTCTACACCAATACTCTTCACTTAAATAGCAGCATTTTGTTTGTTTCACAAACTTTTGACAATGAACTTGGGCTCATCTGTAAAAGAAATGGGAGTGAGGAAAGACATTTTGCCTAACATTGGATGATCACTCATGCGCCAAGGGCCAAACACCTTTCCAAAACAAATCAAACAACAGTTGTATTTATTAAGAGCCTAATTTGCCAGACACTGAAGTTTATATTTTACTTGTATAATGTTGAGTATTGCTTTTATGTAGCATCTCCATATGACAAACCTGATGAATGTCAGACTATCTGCAAACAAGAAATTGCTGTCACAGGCCACAAGAACATGTGAATTCCTTTAGCTACACTGAAAAGGGCAGCCCTGTGCTTAGGAAATACCCTGTCTTGACTCAGGAGTGCTAAGAGAAGAGCCTTAGAATTGGGAAGCAAGGTTGGAAGGAAATGGATACAATTAACTGGGTACTGAGCAGGACAAAATAAATGCCTGGAAAGATGTACTGCCCACATGTGGCTGTGTGAGATCCACTATTGGCTGGGAAAGGCAGGTCTGCTTGGACTTCAGGAAGTGTGTGCTTTCTCTAAAGAAAGCCACTGCAAGCTCTGGTGGATTTTGCCACAAAGAAAAAAAATAGAAAAAAATATAAAAAGCAGCAAACAATTATTGATTTTTATCTTACCTTGACTATGAGCTGTGTCAGATCCAAGCAGTCTTTCTTTTTTCCCATTACCATCTCAAATCCCAAGAAGGCCAGACACCTGCACAATTGGTGTAGGTGGTGGGCTCTGTACCAGAAGCTGCTTCACTGTATAAACCAGGGTGAAATGATCTTGCAGTATTTCAGACTGTGACCTTTCAAGTAGACAGACCCAATGATTTTCAGTCAATGCTCCCTCTTCTTGATTTAGAAGCCCATTCAGAATGTAAAAAGGCCAGTTCATTGTGGCAACTCATTATTCCACTGTGCTGCTACATCCTGATAGATAACAAATGTGACCTTTGCTACAGAAATAGGTTGTTGTGGGCAGTAAAAGTTCACTTTGAGTGACACCATGAATGCTAACTCTCCTGCAGACAAAGATGGCATGGGGGCAGAATTTGCAATCAATACCCAACTTCACAAGCCCACTGAAAACCTGTGTGAGAAAACCTCTGCTGTCTTCCTATTCCAACAGCCAGGACTGAGCACATAGCCTCAGGCCTTAGTTTAGTGTCCTGTAAGCCCAGAAAATACCCCACAAGTGACTCTATTTTTGTTTAATGAGGTAAGGATCAGTTGAAATTAAAAAAATAAACACATTGAACTCATTCTTAGATCTAAAAATGCACTGGCCAATTTCTTGGTGTCAGCATTGAAATTGTGTCCTCAGAATTTTGGCTGCAGCTGATGATGGTGAGCACTTAAAAGTGGAAGTGCAACTCCATGGGAAGTTCAGCCCTGGAAACAATGCGCAAATAGTTTCTAAGGAATCTACTAATTATGGCAATGTTCAGTGGCTCTCTATTCAGAAAATTAGTTCCAGGCATAAAAATTGATTCTTGCTATTCTTCATCACATCAATTTTATTATAATATTATCTGTCTAGGTATAATGAGATATTCTTTACTCTCAGGACTTTTTTTTCAACTAGCCAATTAAACAAAAATTTGGATAATCCATTTCATGAAGTCTCATAGAAGAAAGAATAACACTATCCAATACCTATCAGGGACCAGAACATGTAAGCTCACAAAAATTGCTTCTCTGCTCCTCATTTCCCTATTAAATACAGCTACTTCTGTTCCTGGCCTTCTAAGAGAAAACAAACAAATCCCCTGACGAAGCCATGGGGGACGTGTGACCATAAATTCACCTGCAAGAACTGATGTGCCAGAGAAGACTGTCCACCTGAAGAACACACTGGTCACTACTCTCCAAAAAACCCAGTGTACAAACTCATCAGCAAATTAACCATTCTCTCTAAGAGGAAGGTCTTTGGCATTCTGGAAATCATTACTGGTGTTTGCTCTTTAAGACTCGTGTGATTACCTAAAAATATTTTGGCTGCAATTCCACTTCACATTGAGCTGATATTTTCATTGACACACATGAATGGTCTCTGTCTCCTTAGCCCACCTTTAGAGCTCGTCAAATCGTGTTCTTGTTCCACCGTTCAGCAACTTTTAATTTTTGATTGAAAAATCCATAGCTTTGTGAACAGCTGAAACACTGAAATTTGATTTCTTGGAATGTGTGCCTTGAAGTTTGGCTCTTGTCTGGATCCTTCAAGGGTTAATGAAGATGGTGCTCCTGTGGCAGCATTGGTGGGAAGCAAGTCCCATTGAAAGGCTGAAGTACCGAAACCCCAACATGACTTAAAAACGATATCCTTAATAACCACACGACTCAACTCAGTTCTCCTTCCTGACATAGTGTCAAGGTGCTCATTAAGCACTGGTCATTACACTGGCTGCCTTGCTATAGTACTGCTAAAAAGAGCTGTTAACTTGGCTTCATCCCAGACCAGCTTATTCCAGGGAAGTTCCTTCTGTCAGATTTCTTGTTGTGAACAATCCCTTTTAATCTGCTGACTTGGATCTGCTCTAAGGCCACTATTTTTGGGGAGGAAAAAAAAAAGATTAGAAGATGGAATTTTTAGCACTTATATTTCCCTTGCTGACAGCCAGATATGCTGTGTGAATAGACCCACAGAGGTCTGGGCAGGATTTTCAGATATGTAAGAGTGATTTAGGAACTCAAATCCCCTCAATGCTCAATGAGTCTCTGTTCCTATCAGACCCTTGCAAACCCAGCCTCACTCACTGCCCTGGTACACTTGCCCAAAATGCTCTGGGAAGCAAGGTTTACATTAATTTTGTAGGTTAGTACTGCAGAATGACAGCTACTGTGAGCTTGGAGCCTGATTACAAGAGGAATCTTTATCCCAAAATACTCTTTCAAAATTTAACACTAAATTAAATAAGAAGGTGCATAATCCTTTGCTGCTTTTGCTTTGTTGAAACCAGAGGAATAAATACTTGCAGACAAAGGATCAGAGGGGTAAAATATCCTATTTGATATACCACTTCTCTAGCAGGAATCACACTGAATCTGGCTTGGGCTGTGTCTGGCTGTTCGAATTTCAAACCTCCTTTATTTACTTCAAAAAGCTCATCAAATCCCAGAACTTCTACATTGCAAAACACTTCTAAACACCTATTAATCTATGTTGAAACAAAAACACAAGAAAAACACCCAAATGTCCCAGAAATAAAAGAAATTGGGTATGAAAATTGCTGTTTGGTATATTAGTTAACACTTTTATTGTCTTGCATTTTTTAATATCATTTCATGGCAGGCTGGTAGCAATGATTCATTACATGAAATCAGAACATTACAGGTTCAATCCAGAAGCATTTGTCTTGCTGACAGGGAAGGATCCTTCAGGTCACTGAGCCACTTCCCTGGAACTGCAGGAAACTGCATCAAACACATAAGCTGGAAATATCCTCAGCAGCTTAACTCCATTCAGCTCTGTAGCATCAGATTTATCAAACTCTGACTATCCCACAATAAAATAAAATCTGCCAGAGGTAAAGAAAAGCCTCAAAAGGTAATCTGTGCTGCAAATCTATGTTATAAAACACAGCCCAGAAGTACTGACATTGTACCTAGCACTGACACAGATTTTGTGGGGTTCCACAGAATCAAATATTCAAACCAGAAATGTCTGGTTAGTAGAAAACCCTGAATGTATGGGGAAGACATTAATATCCATATGTGTTGTCTTCTCTGCAGGGTCATTGAAAAAATGAAAATCCCTTGCAGCCATTTTCATCCAAGCTTCAGTGACCTCTGTGCTCCTAAGAACGACCCTGTTGCTGTGTGACACACTGTGAACCTGAAAATGTTCCTTCATGTCTCCGTGAGTGATACCTTATCATGTCCATGTAATCTCCAATGAAAGAAAACCCACACCTCTCAAAAGTCCAGAACTGTTTTGAGATGGTGGTGATGAGGACGAGTTGAACTACTTTAAACTAAGCATCATCTCAACATCAAGAATTTGTTAAGAGTCCTTCAGGAAAGAGCATATGGCCTGGCAGAGAAACACTGCTTACCTGAAAGTGCCCTCTTAAGCTCTAAGAGCATCAGCTGCACTTCTCTGGTCCAGAAGATGTCCTTGTACAAAACTCATATCTAATTCTATTTGTACAAGATTCTTTCCTGAGCTGCGTGCTTCTACTTCTTGAACAAGTGAAAGAAAAACCAAACAGAATTTGTGAAATGAGCAAAGGGAAGCACTCATCTGGATCCACTCTCTCACCAACAATAAAACTGAATTAAGCACCCAGCTCCAGAGACTCTTTTGAAGAAGGTAAGAAGGTATGTAAATATAAAGACAATTATACCCTATAGCCACCTTTCAGAGAAATCTGTGCAAGGGTGAGTGTAATCAAAATAAATTATTATTCATTTGAGCTATTTGGAGTTCTCTGAAGCTTGGCACAGCTTTTTGCAAAGCAGAGAGAAAACTTTGATTTGATTTGGATGACCATGATCTGATACAGGTGAGTGTTGGTAAAGCCACCTCTTGATACAGGGCAAAAGACCCACTCTAAACTTAATGAACCCCTCCCAGACCTCATTGGCTTGTCTGTGGACTCATTCATTGAGGGACAGGTGAGAAGAGAACCAGGAAATCCTGGTTTACAGGCAGATGCTCCACACCACCAGATGCAGTTTTTTTCCTTGCAGAGGCTGCCAATCAAATGCATGTGTAGAAATAGTTATAAACATATCTGCCGTGCATTCTCTTGGGTTGTCTCTCTTCTTCTCTCTGAAACTCTAAAAGGAAAAATGCATTTGGAAGTGTGATGTGATTATGAAACACGAATTTCTGATTAGAAGTGTAATTACATTCCCTTTTGATGGCAGCCAATGGTGTTCACACAGGCCAGATCATAACATGTGCACTCGGCAACCTTAAACCTCACCAATTTCTCAAGTGCCATTTGAAGGTAATAAAGGAATCCGTGTTTTAATTTTTAATATTTTCAATGCCTGTTCTTACAGCCATTATATACTTTGGGAATGAACAGCTGAATCCATCATCCTGTCTCCAACTCAATCTCCAGAGGCATTTTACCTGAACCTCGATGCTTTTTTCTCCCTCCTACACAGACTTGCTCTATTTTCACTTTTTATAACCACACTGTATATTACCAATAAGAACATTAACTCATAAAAACATTAACTCATTGGGGGAAAATTATACCATGACAGTGCATCCAACTCCCTGTGTATTTTGACATTCCATTTAGCAAATTGTGTTATCATTTTAAGAGTGAGTCATCTCAGCTCTGAACCACTGCAAGGGAAGTAGAAGGCATGTGAAGAAGAAAATATGAAGACAGACACATGTATTAAATCTGTTTTACATTAAGTTAGAACAGAGTGTCAAAAAACAGAGCTTCATCTCCCACATAATGGACCTCAATGCTGAAATACCAAGGGGCAACTCTCATTTCAGGCCATTTGGTTAAACAGCAGCTGGTGGAGTGGCTGCCTGCACTAGAAATGCCTCAAGAAATGCCAAACTGAAACCAAGGAGATGTGAACTAGAATATTTTTTTAAATGAAGAAACAAAACAGCAGAAACGAGTGGAAGTTTTGATGTTTCTTCTCAAATCCCATATTAGCATTAGCACTAAACAGATATCTCATGATCCACAGAAATGGCAGGTTTGGCACCTCTTCATGGTTGGCAAATTAAATTATGGCTTCAAATGCAGTAATGGAGCAACCTTGTTTTGGCTACAATTGGATCTGCAATTGGCACCAGCTTCCCTTCCCTCACTGCCATATGGGGAGCTGCAGAACAAGGTGCTGCACATGTTCCTGCTGC